>NC_059290.1:10540945-10555945 GCF_017591435.1 Portunus trituberculatus
CTATAAACACGTGTCTGTGGCAGGTAGTAAGTCTTGAGAGAGAGAGAGAGAGAGAGAGAGAGAGAGAGAGAGAGAGAGAGAGAGAGAGAGAGAGAGAGAGAGAGCACAAGGTATAAAATGTTAATGGGAAGTGGTGGTAGTGAGTGCATGAGAGAGAGAGAGAGAGAGAGAGAGAGAGAGAGAGAGAGAGAGAGAGAGAGAGAGAGAGAGAAGATAAACGTAACACTTAAAATAAAAAGACGAGGAAACTTTCTTGATAAGAGGAAAAAGAAAGAAGGAAATTTTAAGATAAGGAAATGGCAAATAAAAGATAAGAAGAAGAAGAAGAAGAAGAAGAAGAAGAAGAAGAAGAAGAAGAAGAGGAAGAAGAAGAAATGTAATAAAATAAAAAAAAAATAAGAATAACAAAAAAAAATTGATTGAAAGTAAAAAAAAAAAAAAAAAAAATTAGAAAAGGAAAAAAATCTCAAACTACAAATTCATTTCTTCCTTCCCTTAATTTTACACACACACACACACACACACACACACACACACACACACACACACACACACACACACACACACACACACACACACTCTAAACCTCAGACTCAATTTTACTACTGCGGTGACTGTAGACAAGAAGAAACATTACCATATGGAAATTACTCTCCTCTTCCTCCTCCTCCTCCTCCTCCTCCTCCTCCTCCTCCTTTTCTTCTTCTTTTTCTTCCTCTTCTTCTTTTTCCTTTCCTTTTTCTTCTTTCTCCTCCTCCTCCTTCTCTCTTTCTTAGTTCTTTTCCCTTTTCCTTTTCTTCTTCTTCTTCTTCTTCGTCTTCGTTTTCTTCCTTTTCCTTCCTCCTCCTCCTCCTCCTCCTCCTCCAAGTCAGTTTTATGCTTGAGAGAGAGAGAGAGAGAGAAAGAGAAAGAGAACTACTTATCAAATCTCCCCAATCACACACCACACCTTTCCTTTCCCCTTACCTGTATCACCTGTGCACCTTTCTCACCTTTCCCTCTTCTCGCAGATGTTTCCCTCTCCACACTATAAAAACACAAAACCTTATCTTTTTTTTCTCTAATCTCCTTTTCTTTCACGGTAATAAAGATTTAGATACAATACATTACGTTCTCTCTCTCGTCTCACCTTCCTCATTATACTCAGCAGCGATAATAAGTTCATGGTAGCGTATGTGAGACTCAGGAAGGCAAGAACAGAGAGGGCTACAAGGGCCCGGCCAGAAGAAGAAGAGGAGGGCCAATAAAAGGTTTTATTGCTACTAATAAAGAAACGCTATCGTGCTGCCATCTGCCGGCCGCTAAAACAAACACTCAGGTGCTCAGACATGTCCCCATTCGTAACGCCTCCTCTACTCTGTTCCAACGCTCTCTCGTTCTCGCTTTTCGTTCCCCACGCCTTCCCCACGCCCTCCCCACGCCCTCCCCACGCCTTCATCAACTATACCAATTTCCAACGCCCTTTGCTCCTCATGTTTTCTCCACGCCTTCCCCACGCCCTCCCCACGCCTTCATCAACCTACCAACTTCCAAAGCCCTTAGCTCCTCACTCCTCACTCCTCTTCTCCACGCCTTCCCCACGCCTTCCCTATGCTGCAACGCCCCTCCCATGGATTCTACATCCTGTCCCCACGCCCATAAGCTCCTCTCTCTCTCTCTCTCTCTCTCTCTCTCTCTCTCTCTCTCTCTCTCTCTCTCTCTCTCTCTCTCTCTCTCTCTCATAAACTCCGCCTCTCGACCCACACACGGACGTTCCTTCTTCGGATACTATCTCACACACACACACACACACACACACACACACACACACACACACACACACACGGGGAAATGGTTCAACAGTGCTAGTTATACAAGAAACTGTACCCAACCTAACCTAACTTAACCATATAGATATTGCTCTCCTCCTCCTTCTCTTCCTTCTCCTCTCTCCTCCTCCTCTTCTTCTTTTTCTTTCTTTCTTGTTGTTGTTGTTGTTGTTGTTGTTTTTCTTCTTTTTTTTAGCGATAGTAGTAGTTACACCAGATATCTCTTCCTCCTCCTCCTCTTCCTCCTCCTCCTCCTCTTCTTCTTTTTTTTTTTTTTTTTTCTTGTTGTTGTTGTCGTTGTTGCTGTTGTTGATGTTCTTCTTCTTCTTCTTCTTCTTCTTCTTCTTAGCGATAGTAGTAGTTACATTAGTACTCTTTTTTTCCCATCTTTCCTGTTTAAATTTCCCCGATTGTCCTTCTCAGCAGTCGGGGTGTATTTTTCGTCTTATTTCTTGCCGGGTGACGCCGGAGATTGGTGGGTGGGGAGGAGCTTCATCTGTTCTATCCTTACCTCCTACTAAGTATGTAGCTTCTGTTGATGTAGTTTAGTTAACGAGTGACCTCATCATAAGTCGCAAGGCCTCCTGTCACTCGTCTTTCCTATGTATTCCTATGTATTCCTTCTCTTTCCTCCTCCTCCTCCTCCTCCTCCTCCTCCTCCTCCTCCTCCTCCTCCTCCTCCTCCTCCTCCTCCTCCTCCTGCCAAACCTCCCACATGTGCTCACTTTTCCATGGGGGTGTCTGTCCTACTATGTCACCCCCGTCACTCCCAGACACGCCCTCAGATACTGTCCACCCTCTCACCCCCTTCCATCACTACCTCCACCCCGTCCACCCCCTTCTCCCTCCTCCGTACACGTCAGAAACCTGTTCATTGTAGCGCAGCCTTGACCGGTACGTGATTGGTGAGGTTATGGTGAGATTAATGGTGAGTCCTGCCTCTCCTCTACTTGGTGACTCCTCCTCCTTCACTATCCTGTGGCCTTTTGGTGATTTGTGGCCCATTTTCTTTGTTTTGCCTCATCTACGTTTTCTTTCAGTGCTAGTGGTGGTGGTGGTGGTGGTGGTGGTGATAGGTGGTGGTGGTAGTGGTATTGATGGTGGTGGTGGTGATGGTAATAGGTGGTGGTGGTGATGGTGAAAGGTGGTGGTGGTGGTGGTGGTGATGGTGATAGGTGGTGGTGGTAGTGGTATTGATGGTGGTGGTGGTGATGGTGATAGGTGGTGGTGGTGGTGGTAGTATTGATGGTGGTGGTGGTGGTGGTGATGGTGATAGGTGGTGGTGGGTGGTGGTGGTGGTGGTGGTGGTGGTGGTGATGGTGATAGGTGGTGGTGGTGGTGGTGGTGGTGGTGGTGTGGTGGTGGTGGTGGTGGTGGTGGTGGGAGTTTTATTTATTTTTTTATTTTATTTGTTTATTTAATGTTTGGTTTCATTATTTTCATTTATGTTTTTGTCTATCTTTTCTTTTTTTCATTTTTTTTTCATTTTATTTGTTTATCTTTTTATTTTTGTTGTTATTATTTTTCATTAATTTCTCTATTATTCTTATTTTTTCCATTTATCTGTTTATCAATTTTTTTCTTCCATTTCATTTTTATTCATTTATTTATTTGCTTATATTATCGACTTTCTTTATTTCTGTATCTAATTTTTCTTTAATTTTGTTTCATTCACTCGTTTATCTATTTTTCTTTTTGTTTCAGTTTTTTCCTTCCTTCTCTTCATTCATCTCTGTATCTATCTCCCTTTTCTTTCATTTTTCTTTCAATTTATCCGTTTATCTATTTTTCTCTCATTTCATTAGTTCATGTATTAATTTATCTATCATTTTTTTTTTCTGTTTCATCTTTATCATTTCATTTGTTTCTTCCTTTCGTTTCATCTTCGTCTGCGTTTTCTTTCAATAATTTTTCAGAGCATTTCAATTTACACGACTCACTTTCACTCACTTTCTCACCTCCATTATGAGTCATTAGCGTGGGAATTCTCAGTCACTATCAAAATGCTGGGTTTATATTTTTGCTGTTTTCCTTTTTTTTTTTTCTGGTGTTCATTTCCTCTCTCTCTCTCTCTCTCTCTCTCTCTCTCTCTCTCTCTCTCTCTCTCTCTCTCTCTCTCTCTCTCTCTCTCTATTATTGTCCTTTTTATCTTTAGCATCAGCAACAGCAATCTCCACTTAGCTTCCTCACCACTTCCTTCCTCCTCCTCCTTCCTCCTCTTCCTCCTCCTCCTCCTCCTCCTCCTCCTCCTCCTCCTCCTCCTGCTGCTGCTGCTAATCTTCTCTCGCATCTTCCTCTTATCAGTCAAAGTTTTCCTGAAGTTTGATGGACGTTTATTAAAGTTATTTTGACGTGTGTGTGTGTGTGTGTGTGTGTGTGTGTGTGTGTGTGTGTGTGTGTGTGTGTGTGTGTGTGTGTGTGTGTGTGGGTGTGGGTGTGGATGTGTGTGTGCTGATTAGAACAGTTACTAAGATCACCAGTCAGTCAGTCAGTCAGTCAGTCAGTCAGTCAGTCACATTCTCACTCAATAACAAGGTAAGAACAACTGAGAAACACACACACACACACACACACACACACACACACACACACACACACACACACACACACACACACACACACACACTGCCTCTCACAACAAAACAAAGCATTCAGAACACCACTACCACCACCTCCTCCTCCTCCTCCTCCTCCTCCTCCTCCTCCTCCTCCTCCTCCTCCTCCTCCTGTAGATGATCACTTGACAACGCCCATAAACTGCCCAGCGGGTGTGCCTGAGAAGCCGCCACTCACCTCCCTGACCTTATTTTGACCCTTAAGTTCCCCTGACGCAAAAACGAGACTGGCTAGAGCTGCGGAGGAGGCCAAGAAGAATGGTACGAAGGAGGAGGAGGAGGAGGAGGAGGAGGAGGAGGAGGAGGAGGAGGAGGAGGAGGAGGAGGAAGGTATACTCTAGAGGTGACAATGTGTAGTATACGTATGTGAGGATAATGCTAAACTTTCTCGTCTTCTTAAACACTTCTCCTCTCCACCTTCACTATTTGAAAAGACTTTATTTCAACTGACCCAAGTATTTTAAGGTCTTTTTTTTCGGTTCTAGAGGCAGATTAACAAGATTTCTGCATTATTAACCTTAGAAACACTCTTGAAAATCCCGCTAGTCATCTCTGCGGCCTTGGAAAACAGTTGTGGTGAGAGAGAAGAGCGATTTTTAAGGTGGTTTTACGGTTCTAGAGGCAGAGTGACAATTAGTAGGAAAGGCGAGGTGTGGTTTATGAATTGAGGGAGAAAAGAGGGGAGTTTAAGGAGTTAGAGAAAGAAAGGGAAGTTTAGGGAATTAGAGGGGAAATGGAGGGGAATTTAGGGAGTTATGGAGAAAGAAGGGGAATCAGGAAAGAGGGGTAAGGAAGTCAAGGAGAGGATAAGGGTGAGGGGAGACGGGTAGGGAGTGAGGGGAGAGAAGTAGGGAGTGAGGAAAGGGATAGGGGTGAGGGGAGAAGGGGAGAGTGTAGGTAGTGAGGGGAGAGAGGTAGGGAGTGAGGGAAGAGGGGTAGGAGGTAAGGGAAGGAATAGGGGGTGAGGGGAGAGGGGTAGGAAGTGAGGGAAGGAATAGGAGGTGATGGAGAGGGTAGAGAGTGAGGGGAGAGGGGACAAGGATAGGAGGTGAGAGGAGAGGCATAGGAAGTGAGGAAAGGATGTAGGGCATTGTAGGGAGCGAGGGAAGGAATAGGGGATGAGGGAAGAGAGGATAGGGAGTCAGAGGAGAAGTTTAAGGGGGGGGAGGGAGGAGGTAATGCCACCTTTATAAACCCACTTGCTAATCAGTGTAATCAATGCAAATGAAGAAAACCTTGTATCTTTAAGGGCCTGCCGATGGGGTTGTGGCGGGGTTGTGGCGGGGTTGTGGCGGGGTTAATACTCACATTAGCACAGGTGAGCCCACAATAAATACCAAGGGTACCGGGGCAGGGGTGGGGGTCGAAGGTAGGGGCAGGAGGGAGGGAATGGGTGGTACGGTGAGGGAAGGGGGCGAGATGGAAGGGGAGGGGATAGGGCGGCGAGGGAAGGGAGTGGGAGGGAGGGGGAGGTTTGTGGGGGGGAGGGGAATACCTGTTGTGCGCCTCAGCAGGTCCAGGTGACTCGTGTTCTCAAAACTCTTCACTCCGTTCTTCATTTTTCATTCATTTTACGCTTATTATTCACGTCTTCATTCCTTCCTTCCTTCCTTCTTTTCTTTCCTTCTTTTCTTTTCTCTTTCTTTCCTTTCCTTCATCTCGTTTCTTAGTCTCTTATTCTTAAATCTTTACTCATGGTTTTTTTTTTTCTATTTCTCATTCAGTGTACGCATATTATACTATCCTTCTTCCTTCCTTCCTTCTTTCCTTTTCTCTTTCTCTCCTTTCCTTCATTTCGTTTCCAGGTCTCTTATTCTTAAATCTTTATTCCATTTTTTTCTGTCTTTCATTCACTTCACTCTTATCAAACACATCTTTCTTCCTTCTTACCTTTCCATTCCTTTCTTTTTCCTTTTCTCCTTTCCTTCATTTCGTTTCTTCGTCTCGCATTCTTAAATCTTTACTTCATATTTCACTATTTTTCATTCACTTATATTGTACTACCCGTCTTCCTTCCTTCTTTCTTTCCTTCCTTCTTTCTTTCCTTCCTTCTTTCTTTTCTTTCTTCTCTCCTTTCCTGCATTTCATTTCTTAGTCTCTCTTCATTTCCTTTTTCACTCTTTCTCATTCACTTATATTATACAACCCCATCTTCCTTCTTTCCTCCTTTCTTTTCCTTTCCTTCATTTCTTTCCTTTCCTCTTCTCATCCTTTCCTCCTTAATCATGGTGAGAGAGAGAGAAAGGAGCGATTTTTAAGGTGTTTTTATGTTTCTAGAGGCAGTGACAAAATTTCTACGTTATTAACTGACGAAACACTCATATAAACCCGGCTAATCATCTCTGTGGCCTTGAAAAACAGCCGTAGTGGGATTCAAACCTGTGTACCGCCTTCCCCCGCCCACTGGTCTTAGCGCCACTCCACGACCGTACAACAATGAGACGAGGAGAGGAGGAGGAGGAGGAGGAGGAGGAGGAGGAGGAGGACAATAGGAAAGGTAGTGAAGGGAAGATTTACGCGCCAAATACATCATGAAAAGAGAGAAGCAGAATAGATGTAGAAAGAATTAGAAAGATAAGGAAAAGATAAGGAAATAAGACGAATATGATAAAAAGATAAATACCAGACGGAAAATAGACGTAGAAAATGAATGAAGAGATAAAGAGAGAGAAAGAAAACATGATGAATAGAGAGAAGTAGCAGAATACATGTAGAAAGAATTAAAAGATAGGGAAGGATGAGATAAGAAGGTGGACATGATAAGGAGATAAAGTTTTAATTGACTTCTGGAAAATTGTGAGCCTAAAGAGAAGCGAAAGTTTTATAGCCATCACCTCCTCCTCCTCCTCCTCCTCTTCCTCCTCCTCCTCCTCCTCCTCCTCCTCCAACAAGACCAGAAAAAGGTGTCATATTGAGGGAAAGAAGCGAGATGGAAGGAGGAAAAAATGGTCAAATCCACCAAAAAAAGAAAAAAAAGAAAAGAAAATAGAGAAAATGAAAAAAAATGGAAAAAAATAAGACACACGAGAGAGAGAGAGAGAGAGAGAGAGAGAGAGAGAGAGAGAGAGAGAGAGAGAGAGAGAGAGAGTCATCAGAGGGAGGTGGAAGGCAAGGACACGAGGAGGAGATAAGGAGATACCTCTGAAGGGATCCACGAGACCACAGGAGGAAGAAAAATGTACCAGAAGCTTGTGGAGGAGGAGGAGGAGGAGGAGGAGGAGGAGGAGGAGGAGGACGAAGAAAAAGAAGAAGAAGAAGAAGAAGAAAAGAAAAGGAGGATGTCTTTATATTTCACCTATCCTCTTCTTTCTTCTATCCTTCTTCATATCCTTAACTTTCTTTTCTTGACGTTATTTTCTTTCTCTTTCTTTTATCTTTCTTTTTTTTTTACAATTTTCTCCTTCTTTCCCATTTTTTCCCCTAATTTCTTGTGCAGTATGAAGCCCAGAGAGAGAGAGAGAGAGAGAGAGAGAGAGAAAGAAACTGAAACCGAGACCCCGAGACCTCGAGACCTATACCACACCCAGACCAAACCCAAGACTGAAGACCCAAACACAGACCACCCTCACACACAGACTCCTACACACTAAACAAAAACGGCTCCATCTATCAACCAGCAGAACACCACACACCACGCTTCACCCCGCCCTTCCCCGCCCACTCCCGCCCACTTCTGAGCCTCTGTCGGGGTGAAAATGTGTAAACGTCCCCATGCACGAGTTCTGGAAGCCTCGCCACGCCTGGAATGCCGCTGGAAGGGTTTGTGGATTCCAGCTGTCTCTGTAACTGCGCCAAGTCGTCTTTACGTTCTCGTTGGTGGTAGTACAGTTTAACGATAAGAGAGAGAGAGATGGGGGTGAGAGAAGGTTGGGGAGGGAGAGAGAGGGGTTGAGGATGGGGTGAGAGAAGGTGGGAGAGAGAGAGAGAGAGGTTGAAAGGGGATGTGAGAGAGAGAGAAAGATAATTTGGGAGAGATGAGTTAATGAAATGAAAAGAAATTTGGGGAGTGATTAAGTTAAGAGAGAGAGAGAGAGAGAGAGAGAGAGAGAGAGAGAGAGAGAGAGAGAGAGAGAAATAAAGAAAAACAAACGTAAATATTTTTCTCTTTTCTTCCTCCTTCTCAATTCATTTCGATATCTTAAGAAGTGTCTGTTTTCCTTCTCTCCTTCCCTCCTCCTCGTCCTTCTTTCTCTCCATATCTAACCACCTACGTCTTCCTCCTCCTCCTCCTCCTCCTCCTCCTCCTCCTCCTCCTCCTCCTCCTTCTTACCGGCTACTCGTGTTATCTCTCATCTTTATTACCTCCTGGACCTCCCTCACCTCGTAGCCAATGTTTAAAGAGATTTCTCTCTCTCTCTCTCTCTCTCTCTCTCTCTCTCTCTCTCTCTCTCTCTCTCTCTCTCTCTCTCTCTCTTTTAACTTTATTTTTTCATTTTGTTAACTCTCTCTCTCTCTCTCTCTCTCTCTCTCTCTCTCTCTCTCTCTCTCTCTCTCTCTCTCTCTCTCTCTCTCTCTCTCTCGTAAATCGGAGTTTCAACCTCAAATCAAGAGAGAGAGTGAGAGAGAGAGAGAAGCATATATACAACTTAACAAATTATCTCCAAAGGTTTTATAATGTAAGGGCAAGGGAGGCAGGAGGGAAGGAGGGAGGGAGGGAAGGGGAGAGGGGGAGAGAGGCAGTGGGGGGTGTGCAGGTGTGGGGCGGGGTGACAAGGTGTGAGCGAGTAGGGTTCCTTGGGGTGGTGGTCTGGGTGGTCCCTTGAACAACAGGAGGTCCCAACGCTCGACATTACCTTCTGTATGTGAGGGACTGGTGGTGGTGGTGGTGGTGGTGGTGGTGGTGGTGGTGGTGGTAGAGAGAGAGAGAGAGTAGTAGTAGAAGTAAGAGATTGAAATGACAAGGGGAAATGGATATAAATTGGCAGAGAGAGAGAGAGAGAGAGAGAGAGAGAGAGAGAGAGAGAGAGAGTTAAATGAAAAAAAATAAACAAGTAAAAAAGAGAAAGACAGGTGACAAAAAGTATGCTGTGTGTGTGTGTGTGTGTGTGTGTGTGTGTGTGTGTGTGTGTGTGTGTGTGTGTGCAGGTGTTGCGGTGGTGAGGTGTTGCGTGGCTGTGTTGCCTTGCTTCTCATTAACACAGTGATGAAGATGGATGGCATGTGGTCTGGTGATGTAACACGTGCAATCATCGGTGTAAAAGTTGGCAACCCACACGATAATGTTTCGCTAATACTTCTCTTCCTTTCACACGACTTTATTAATTTTCCTTGTTATTATTTTTTTTTTTTAAGTCTCCTTGATTTATGGATGTCCTTCGTTAATTAGATTTAAATTTTTTTTGTTACGTGTTTATTATTTTTTTCATTTTTTTTTCTCATCTCAAATTTCCTCCTATTTATTTTTCTTTTGCTTCATTAAACAGACCACGTATGTTAATTTATCTTATTTGTTTTACAGCTAATGAATAAATTTGTCTTGTAAACTATTTTTTTTTTAGATCAATGTCGCAGCATTCACTAAAGATTCACATTTCACTAATATAAACAGTAATGAAGAGAATAACACCACAAAAACAGTCATTCTTACCTGTTCCTGTTTATTATTTTTATGGAGACTACAATTCAAGTGGGCCCTTTTTTTTCTAATATTATTTTTTTTCACTTGGTAGTTCTGCCTCTTACATAAAAAAAAAAAAAAATAGAATGAGACCAGGAAAGAGTTGTAATTTTTGGCCTCTCGTCTCTATTTAGATGGATATTTAATTAATTTTCATAACTTCTGGTCGTAAATTGTTTCTTATACCAAAGTAACCGCGTTCACTGAAGATTTATATTTCTCTGATATAAACGGTAATGAAATAGAATATGTCCAGAAAAGGGTTGTAATTCTTGACCTCTTGTGTCTATTAGGGTTGTATATTTCATTCATTTTCATAATTTCTGGTCGTTAACTATTTCTTATATCAAAGTAACAACGTTCACTGGGGATTTATTTTTTTCACTGACAGAAACAATGATAAAATAAAATAAGACCAGAAAAGTTATAATTCTTGGCCACGTGTGTCTAGTCTATTCAGAGTGTATGCTTTATTTACATCTTCATTCATTTCCATAACTTTTGGTCGTAAACTATTTTTTTTTAGATTAATGTAAGTAATCAATGTAAGTTCATTAAAGCTTCACATTTCACTGATACAAACAGTAATGAACAGAATCAGACCACAAAAAGCAGTAATTCTTAGCTACTCCTAACTGTTTTATATTATACTCTTAATTTACATCTTCCTTCATTTTCATAACTTTTGAATAATTTGTGATTTTTTTTTTCTTTTCCTTTTTTTTTTTTTTGCCTGTGGATTTTTTTTTTTTTTTTTTTTTCCTCTGGAGTGTGCCTATGGTGTGCTTTAGACAGAGAAGAATACTGGCGTGACGGTGTGAATCATTCTAGCACAAGATTTCACGGTTTTCCCTTAGTTTCCCTGCTGTGTGGAGTGCTCAGACACTCTCACTTCAACTAACTAATAACCAGTGAAGAAAACATGTCCAAGAAACAGAAGACAACTTGTATGAACTTCCCTCAAACTTCCTCCTTCAACTGATTTAAATAATGAAGAAAATGAATACCAATCAAGAAAAACACGAGCAAATACACACAGCACACAGGAGACGCCAGGTGAGCTCGTGTTACCTGCGCTGGACGTGACAGTGAGACAAGTGAGGGTACGTGACTTACCTGTGATAGTCGTCCTTGCAGAAGATGCGTCCCTCCCTGGCGAAGCACGTGCCAGCGTCGTCCAGGGATTTTTGACAGATGACGCAGCGCAGACAGCTGGCATGCCACTTGAGCTCCACCGCGCGCAGGTAGAAGCGGTCGTTGATTGGGTTAGAGCAGCCAGCGCAGGACACCTCACTATTGTCGCCCCCTGGTCCGTTCACCCCGACCCCCGAAGACACGCTAGCCCCGGGGGAGCCCACACCTGCGAAGGAGACACCCGGGGGAGTTAGCTTCTCAATCATTCATACCTTTTAAACTCTGGAACTCCCTGCCTGCTTCTGTATTTCCATCTCCCTATGGCTTAACTTCATTTAACCCCCTTCAGTGCCATGACGCGTTTCCATATTGCTTCTGGTGACTATTTTGTGTTTTGTACAGCTTCAGAAACTCATGTAGGGGATGAAAATAGTGAAGACTGGCCATTAATCTACTGATCTCTTCCGAATGTCAATAAAATGGTCTAATGGTACACAAATCTCAAGGTAAAATTGTCCACCAGTACTGGAAAGGATAAGAAGGATGTTTTAAGACATTTATCGAACCTGCAAGGGGACTGGCAACTAAATGAGCCTTTATTTATATTTTTTGTTGCCCTTAGCCAGCTTTCTTACATAAACAAAAGCAGCGAACACCTGAAGTTATGTACACACAGGTAATTAACAGGTCCGGGCCGGGCAGGTGTGTTTGGGGGGATAATGGAGCCAAGTAAATGCTTCTGATTAATACTGAAGCAACTGTGCACGCTAACTCGCTAACTTGCTATCTCGCTAACTCGCTAACTCGCTAACTCGCTGACTCGCTAACTCGTCCACAATGACACGTAAATGTATGGAGGAATGCTCATTATCTGCAGCCCAGCCAGGGATGAGTGATAGAATGATAGCAAGCCGTGTGTTTACTGAGGGGAAAAAGACACTTTCTTCCTATTCTCGTTTTCAAATAATACAGAACTTGTCGAAAGCCTTGTGGTGGTGGTGGTGGTGGTGGTGGTTGTAATGTTGTTGTTGTTTTGTTAGATAAGCTTAGTAAACACACAACAAATAAGAACAATGTACCATGAAAGAACACACACAAAAAAAAAAAACTTGAACCCTCTTTCTCTAATACCTTTGAAAAATACGAGGGTACGACAAGAGTAAAAACCAGAGCATTGGACATTCACCTTAACGAACGAGCGACACAAGGGTGAAAGAGAGGGAGGGACAAACCAGGAATACCAGTTTTTGAGAGGTCGCGCCCCCAGCAACTAATCGCTCTCTAAATTCCCGGTAAATGCTCCAGTAAACGCTTCAAGAAATGCTCCTTTATTTAGAGTGTTTTTGCTTCCCTGTGTCTTCTCATTCTTTATCTTCACGCTGGTCTAAATACGGTCTTCAGGTCTTCCATCTTGCCATTACGTGCCTCGGTGTGTGTGTGTGTGTGTGTGTGTGTGTGTGTGTGTGTGTGTGTGTGTGTGTGTGTGTGGTTAGGGAAGTGAACATTTTTATCGCTCTCCCTAGACACACACACCTCTCTCTCTCTCTCTCTCTCTCTCTCTCTCTCTCTCTCTCTCTCTCTCTCTCTCTCTCTCTCTCTCTCTCTCTCTCTCTCTCTCTCTCTCTCTCTTCATTTCCTTCATTTCTCACAATAATCGAAGAGAAATTAATCAGACGAAAAAAAATTCCTATACTTGTTAGAATCAATGAAGCGTCTCTCTCTCTCTCTCTCTCTCTCTCTCTCTCTCTCTCTCTCTCTCTCTCTCTCTCTCTCTCTCTCTCTCTCTCTACGCGCCTTTGTCCCAATCTGGTTTGAGAAATAGATTCGGCAACCCTCAATTTCTTCACCCTGGTTTGTATTTATGTAAGATTTAAAGGAGGAGGAGGAGGAGGAGGAGGAGGAGGAGGAGGAGGAGGAGGAGGAGGAGGAGGAGTAATTGCAAAGGCTGTGTGGTCCTCCTTTTATAGGTAACATTGGGGAGTCTAGGAAGTGAAGTCCTTTCGCTTCTGTAAACTATCCTACACCTCTTTGAAGGACTCATCCCCTCCCCACTCTTCCTCCTCCTCCCCCTTCTCTCCTTCCCTTCCTTTTCTCCCTTCTCTCTCCCCCTTCCCCATCTTCTCCCGTTTCTACTGGCTTTCTTCCTCTTCTCTCTCTCTCTCTCTCTCTCTCTCTCTCTCTCTCTCTCTCTCTCTCTCTCTCTCTCTCTCTCTCTCTCTCTCTCTCTCTCTCTCTTTTCTTCTTTTCTGTCCTTGCTTTGTTGGTCTTCTTCTTCTTCTTCTTCTTCTTCTTCTTCTTCTTCTTCTTCTTTCTTTCTTTTCCGTCTTTCTTCTTTCTCCATTTCTTCTCTTCTTTTCGTTCTTGATTTTTGGCCTTGTTCTTCTCTTCCTCTTCCTTCTTCATCAATATCATCTTCTTCCTCTTCTTCTTCTTTTTCTTCTTCTTTTCCATGTTCTCTTCATTTTTTCCCTTTTCCTCTCTTCCTCATTTCCTCTCCTCTTTTTTTTTCCTTATACACACACACACACACACACACACACACACACACACACACACACACACACACACACACACACACACACACACACAGGAACTAAGAACCGCCCATTTCGTAATAGTTTGTGATCTAATTGTGTGTGTGGGGCTTTCCTTAATGGTTTCCGGTGTGTGTGTGTGTGTGTGTGTGTGTGTGTGTGTGTGTGTGTGTGTGTGTGTGTAGTGTGTTTTTTTGCACACATTTTGACGTTTGTAAGTCTGTGTGGTTTCCTGAGAGAGAGAGAGAGAGAGAGAGAGAGAGAGAGAGAGAGAGAGAGAGAGAGAGAGGTAAAGTCGACTAGAGTGTAAGACAAAGAGGCGGGAGGACGAAGATAGAGACGGGAAGAAGAGACGGGAGGACAGGAAGAGTGAGAGTAAAGGAGAGGAGAGACAGGAAGAGAAAGAGAGGAAAAGGAAGACAGTGATGAAAAAGGAAGACGCGTTAGGAGGAAAATAGAGGAAATGAGACAAAAAAGTAGGGAAGAAAAGAAGGAGAAATGAAGAGGGAAATTAACGAGGAAATGGAGAAACAGGTAGTAGTAGTAGTAGTAGTAGTAGTAGTAGTAGTAGTAGTAGTAGTAGTAGTAGTCTAAACAATTAAACCACAAAATAAACAAAAAAAACTCAAATATAAGATTACAAAACGCATGTAAAAAAAAAGTACAGGTGTTTGAACCCTTAATTAACAAACTTACCTGTAGAAATCATACAAAAAATACACTCACTCACTAAGACAGCAAAACACAGGTGACACAAAAATACAGGTGTTTGGGGCCTTAATTAGCAAACTCACCTGTAGAACCCGCGTCAGATCCAGGAGACACGTATGTATTCCCTCGATCGCTTCCTGGACTGACAAATGACGATGCACCGGCTGATGAGGCTGACGAGTTGGATGATGAGGAGGATGAGGGCGTGAGGGGCGCTTGCTCGTGGTTATGGGCGTTATCGTGGGCGTGGGCGTGGTCGTGCAGCTGCGGCATGGTGGGTGAGGGGTCGCAGCTTGGATCATACGCACCCTCAGACGATCCGTATTGCTGTGGGTGGAGAGAGACAACGCGGGGTGAGACATCCATACTCAAGTCCACCTGGAGTTTTGTCTAGGTGTAAAGAGGAGGAGGAGGAGGAGGAGGAGGAGGAGGAGGAGGAGGAGGAGGAGGAGGAGGAGGAAAGACGTGGAAGTGACTACATACCGCCTACCAAGGGAAGATTTTTGCCACCTGAGTAGAAGGAGGAGGAGGAGGAGGAGGAGGAAGAGGAGGAAGAGAAGAAGGAGGGGGAGGAGGCAAGA
>NC_059290.1:10563445-10573445 GCF_017591435.1 Portunus trituberculatus
CTAGGGCTGCGAGGGACTGTGTGATGGGGCTGTGATGGGACTGAGAGAGAGTAGGAGAGGCTGTGATTGTGTGATGGGGCTGAGAGAGTGGGACTGTGTGATGGGGCTGGTAGAGGCTGGGATTGTGTGATGGGGTGAAGATGGGACGGAAAGAGGCTGGGATTGTGTGATGGAGCTGTGATGGGACTGAACGAAGCTGGGGACTGTGTGATGGGGCAATGATGGGACGATTTAACGCTATGGGGAATTTGTGTGTTAAAGAAATCATTATCTTTTATTTTTTTTCATTTCATTCCTTTCATTTCGCTTCATTCACGTCACTAACCAATAGAATGATCTCACATTTCCACAGTTACTCATTCCATTCATTCATGTTCTCTAGAAATAGGAAGATTTATTCATATAGACCCAAAAATTTAGCAGAATGTTTGGTATTTAGATTTCTATATATATTTTCCAGCATTTTTTATTTCATTTTGAGAGATTTGAACATAGATGGAAAATAATCTTAATATTTCTTACCTAATACTGAAAGGAAGACAAGAGAAGGAGAACCACTAGTAGCTGAATATAGGTTTAGAATATAGGCTTTATAATCTCCAACATTTTTATCATAGATGGAAAATAATCTTAATGTATCTTAGTTAATAGTGAAAGGGAAAGAAGACGAGGAGAACTAGCTAGCAGAGGATGGGTTTGGAATCTAGACTTTTTGTATATATTAACCAGCTTTTTTGTTTTATTTTTGAGGAATTTTAACGTAGATGAAAAATGATCTTAATATTTCTTAACTAATATTGAAAGAAAAATAAGATAAGAACCGCTAACTAAGTATATACATATTTGAATTTAGACTTTATCAATATTCACCAGCGATTTTAATATAGATGGAAAATGATCTTAATATATCTTACCTAGAATAACTGAAATAGAAACAAGAGGAGGAGAGGAACCACCACCACCACCACCACCACCACCACCACTACTACTACCACCACCAGGCCGCCATTATTTTCACAGACAATCGAGAAACATCAACACGGTGAATACAACCTGCCTTAATTAGCCACACAACCAAACATCAACAAAAAAAAAATAAATAAATAAAAAAAGAAAAGAAAAGAAAAGAAAAAGAAAAGAAGAAAAAAGAAAGAAAACAAGAAAAATAAGAAAAATCGTGAATCTATAGAGGCGACGTGACAAAGAGATACCAGTCAATAACCACCTTTAATCTCCTTTCACGGTGACGCTAGGGAGGGTTTGGGGATGGGAGGGGTTAGGGGTGGGAGGGGAGGGGAGGGGGGGGGAGGGGTGGTAAAGATCCGTGTTATTCAGATTTTATGCTAATTTTCCTGCCTCTGTACTGACTGTGGGCCGCTGATGGACCCCGCAGGATATTGGCTTCCGATGTGAGAGAGAGAGAGAGAGAGAGAGAGAGAGAGAGAGAGAGAGAGAGAGATACAGACAAATACTCTCCTTCTCTTTTTTCCTTCTTCCCTTTTTCCCACCTTACCTCTCTCTCTCTCTCTCTCTCTCTCTCTCTCTCTCTCTCTCTCTCTCCATCCATCCATCCATTCATTCATCCATCCATACACACAGACAGACAGACAGACAGACAGACAAACATCCTCTCCATATCCTGAACATAAAAATAGATTACAATAAACACTCTGGCCGCCATTTTGAAACAGACACACAGACAGACAGACACTCTAAACACACACACAGACAGACACACAAACACACACTAAACAAACACACACCCTAAACAGACACACAGACAGACAGAAAACTCTACACAGACAAACAAACAGACAGACAGACAGACAAGCAAATTGACACACAGACAGACAGACAGACAGGCCCTCCCATCATTCTCCCTTCAAGTGGGCGGAAGTGCACGGTTAAGAGAAGGAAAAGGGGAAAAGAAAAGGGGAAGGGGGGAGGAGAGGGGAAAGAGGGGAGTAGGGAGGGAGAGGGGGAGGATCACTTAATAATCGTTTTGGTGTCAATGAGAGAATAGGTCTAACATGATTTCCCTATCACGTTAGTCTCCCTTTTTCTCCCTTTTATCTGTACTGTTCTCCTTTTCTCTCCCTTTGTGCGATAGGAAAAGGGGGAAATTTGTAGGTCTAGGTTTGAGAGGGAGAATAGGTCTAATATAACTTCCCTATTACGCTAGTCTCCTTTTTCTCTTTCTTTCTCTTCCTTCGTGTCTGGGGAGGAAAAAAAGGGAGGAATCTATAATTTTTGGGGTGAATAGGAGAGAATAGGTCTTATATACAGTGTTCTCCTTTCTCTCCCTTTGTGTCTGGAGAGAAAATAGGGAGAAATCTATATTAACTTTAGGATGAAAGGGAGAATAGGTTTAACATGGCTCCCCTTTACTCTAATCTCCTTTCTCCCTTTTTCTCTCCCTTTCTCTCCATTTAGGTCTAACATAGCTTCCTTTTACCCTATTCTTCTTTCTCTCCCTTTTGTCACTAGTAAGCGTTCTCTCTTTCTCCTCTCTCTCTCCCTTTTCTCTTCTTTTCTCTCTCCCTGTCTCCCTTTCTCTCCTTTTCTCTCCCTCTCACCTCACAGGGGCACTGAACCGCCTTCCTCTGTCACTTTCCTTTCTTCTGCCTACAATACTGTCACCTCCCTATTCTCCTCCTGTCCTCCTCTGGTCACGTGTCACAGGAAGGAGGAGGAGGAGGAGGAGGAGAAGGAGGTGGTGGAGGTGGAGGTGGAGGAGGAAAAGATGGTGGAGAAGGAGGTGGAGGAAGAAAAGGCAGAAAAGAAGGAGGAAGAGGAGGAGGAGGAAAAAGAAGAGGAGGAGGAGGAGAAAAAGGAGGAAGAGGAAAAGGTGGAGAAGAAATAGGAAGAAGAGGAGGAGGAAAAGGTGGAGAAGAAGGAGGAAGAGGAGGAGGAGGAGGAAAAGGTGGAGAAGAAGGAGGAAAAGGAGAAGAGGAAGAGGAGGAGGAGGAGGAGGAGGAGGAGGAGGAGGAGGAGGAGGAGAAGGATTAGAAGTAGGAGGTACTGATGGTGGTTAATTTACATCCTCCTGTATAGAATGTAAAATCTCCTCCTCCTCCTCCTCCTCCTCTCTCTCTCTCTCTCTCTCTCTCTCTCTCTCTCTCTCTCTCTCTCTCTCTCTCTCTCTCTCTCTTCCTCCTTCCTAGTACTTCCTCGTTCCAAAATGCCTCACGCTCTCCCAGATTCCTTCGTGGCGTGAGTGGGAGGGCGTGAGCGAGGCGGTGCAGAGGCTGAGCGGAAGTTAAGGACACGGCAAGAGAGGAAATCTGAGCGTTCACTGAGGGACGCCTATCAAATGTCAACTGTTTTCCCAAATTACACGAGGGCGCCTGCCAGTTTGCGTTTCTCACCCGCACTCCTCCCCTCCCCTCTCCCTCTCCCTTTCCTCCATCTCTCCCCCTCTCCCGCTCTCCCATCAGTCACCCTTAGTACCCTTCCTTCCTTCTTTTCTTCCTTCCTTCCTTCCTTCTTTTTCTTCCTTTCTTCCTTTCTTTCTTCATTCCTTCCTTCCTTCTTTTCTTTGTTTTTTTTTTTTCTTTCTTCCTTCCTTCCTTCCTTCCTTCCTTCTTTTCTTCCTTTTTCGTCTCTATTTTCACGGATTGTGTTTTTTCTTTCCTTTTTATCTTATTTTATTTTATTCCTCCATTTTCCTTCCTTCCTTTATTTATTCATTTATTTTATTCTTCCTTCCTTCCTTCCTTCCTTCCCTCCTTCCTTCTCTGTCTTCTTTTTCCTCTTCCTTCCTTTTTATTCCTTCAAATTCAAGGATTGTTTTTTTTTTTTCCTTTCTTTAATTTCTCTTTTCTTTTATTCCTTCCTTTTCAATCTGTCTTCTTTTTCCTTTTTCTTCATTATTATCACTAATTTTCACAGATTTATTGTTTCCTTCCTTCATTTAATTTTTCTCCTTTATTTTCTTCCTTCCTTCCTTCCTTCCTTCCTTCCTTCTTGTTCTATCCTCTGTTTCCTTTCCTTCATCATTATTACGCATTTTCATTTTCATCCTTTTATTTCTTCTACATAAGCAAATTTCTGCCACTCTCTTCATATTTCTTAGTTTATTTCTCTATTTCCTTCGCTTTTTGTTTAATTCTTATCTACGTTCTATTTGTTTAGGAAAAGTATTTGATTCATATTACTGATCTTCCTTTGTCTCTCTCTCTGTGTGTGTGTGTGTGTGTGTGTGTGTGTGTGTGTGTGTGTCATGTGTCAGTGTTTATGGGTGAAATTCTATACTTTTTTTTTTCATTTTTTTTTTTTTTGGGGGGGGGGAGCGTGAAATCAGAAAAACAGACGAAAAAAATAGGAACAAATTGCTTATTTTTCCATTCACATCACGATCTTCTCTTCCTTAAAAAGCGAAAAAGTAAAAAAAAAAAGATTGCTGTTAACACTCATCTCCTCCTCCTCCTCCT
The DNA here is from genome assembly GCF_017591435.1 of Portunus trituberculatus. Taxonomy (NCBI): domain Eukaryota; kingdom Metazoa; phylum Arthropoda; class Malacostraca; order Decapoda; family Portunidae; genus Portunus; species Portunus trituberculatus. The sequence goes on from NC_059290.1 coordinate 10,567,879, forward strand.
CCTCCTCCTCCTCCTCCTCCTCCTCCTCCTCCTCCTTATTATACAAATTTCACAAAAAATATCATGTTCTTTATAGAGACATCCGAGGTGGGAGTGTTCCTAGGGGTGTCGTTAGCATGGGAGGGCGAGGGAGTGAGGGAGGGAAGGGGAGAGAAACGGAGGAGAAAAGGGAGACAAGGGAGGGATCAGTGGAGGGAGGGAGGGAGGGAGAGAGGGTGGGTGTGTGTGTCTCTGTCCCCGCCACTGTAAATTATCGGTAATGTGAGTGTTATGACGGAGGGGTCGACCTGGTGTGTGTGTCTCTCTCTCTCTCTCTCTCTCTCTCTCTCTCTCTCTCTCTCTCTCTCTCTCTCTCTCTCTCTCTCTCTCATTTTTTTTCCTTTCGTTAACTCATTTTTCCTCTTTATCTTTCTTTATCTATGTCTTATCTTAATTCATTCATCTTTTTTAGCTCTCTCTCTCTCTCTCTCTCTCTCTCTCTCTCTCTCTCTCTCTCTCTCTCTCTCTCTCTGCAGACCCTCGCACGTATCCTAAACTCATTTATAATCCTACTAATTACTATTACTAACTTGTAACTTAATCTAACCTAACCTAACCTAACCTAACCTAACTAACTTGTAACTTAATCTAACCTAACCTAACCTAACCTAACTAACTTGTAACTTAATCTAACCTAACCTGTGAACTGAAATGACTAACAGTAACACTATGACTACACTTTCTCACATCTCCTTCACCCCTTCAGTACTGGGACACATTTTTACCTTGAGATTTGTGTACCATTAGGCCATTTTATTGACATTAGGAGAGGTCTATGGAAGTCAGAAGATTAATGGCCACAGTCTTCACCATTTTAATCCGCACATGAGTTTCTGAAGCTGTATAAAATCACCAAATAGTCACCGGAATGAATATGAAAACGTGTCATAGTAGTGAAGGGGTTAAAATCGAAAACGCACATCCATTTACACCTACCCATTAGCATCTACCCATTATTACCCGCCCATTAACACCCAGACACTTACACCAACAATTTTACACCCAGCCATCACCTTTACAAACCACAAAACCCAACGCAACCCACCACAACCCACCACAACTCAACCCAACACAACCCACCACAACTCAACCCAACACAACCCACCACAACTCAACCCAACACAACCCACCACAACCAAACCCAACCCAACCCACCTCAACACAACCCACCACAACCCAACCCACCTCAACACAACCCACCACAACCCAACACAACCCACCAAAACACAACCCAACCCAACCCAACCCAACCCAAGCCAACTCCTAGACACCCTGGCACTATTGCACGGCTCCACTGGCACTGGTCGGCTCTGTGGCAGCTCAGTAGGACCCTTTGGAGGCTTGGGCGCTAGGAATCCTTAGGTCGTATTGTAGACATCCCACGGGACTCCCAACACGTCAGTCCTGCTTGGTAATTGGGTTTATTTATGGGGAGGTGGGAGAGCTGCAGCAGGAGGAGGAGGAGGAGGAGGAGGAGGAGGAGGAGGAGGAGGAGGAGGAGGAGGAGGAGGAGGAGGAGGAGGAGGAGGAGGAGAGGCATGAGAAAGTATAGGAGGAAAAGGATGTAAGAGATAGGTGTAAGAAGAGAAAGAGAAGGAGGAAGAGGGTGATGATGAGGGACATGAGAAAGAAGAAGAGAAGAAAAAGAAGATTATGATGTAGAATAAGATGAGGAAGAGGAGAAAGAGGTAGAAAAGGAGGAGAAGAGTGAAGAGAGAGGGAAGAAATAGAGAGATGGAAGGAGAATAATGATAATAATAAGAAGAAAAAGAAGAAGAAGAAGAAGAAGAGAGAAATGAACACGAAACAAAGAGAAAAGAAAAGGAAACAAAAGATAAAAGTGAGAAAAAAAAGAAGTAAAGGAAGAAGGAAGAGGAAATAATGAAAAGAAGAAAAAGAAAGATGAATAGAAAAATAGCGATAAAAAAGGAAAAACAAGAAAAAACAAACTGACGAACGAAAGAGAGAGAGAGAGAGAGAGAGAGAGAGAGAGAGAGAGAGAGAGAGAGAGAGAGAGAGAGAGAGAGAGAGAGAGAGAGAGAGAGAAAAGGAGAGAAAAAAAGGGAGAAGAGGAGGAAAACGAAGATAGGAGATGAAGATGGAGAGAAAAAAATAGAGAAAGAGAAAAAGAAGAGAAGAGGATGCAATAATAGAGGAGGAGAAAGAGGAGAAGAGAAAGAGAAGAGAAAGAGGAGAGGAGGAGAGGAAGCAATAAAAATGACATAAAAGAAAATGCAAAGGAGAAAGACGAGGAAAACAGAGAGAAGGAAAAGATGAAGAAGATAAGGGAGAGGTAAGAATGAGGAATAATGATTAGAAGAGAACACTGAGCTGAATAAAGAACAGGAATAGAGAGAAAGTAAGAGAAGAATGAAAGAAATGAAAAGAATGATAGATAGAAAACAGAAGGGTAAAGATGGAATGAGAAAAAAGGAAATAAATAATGAAGTACAAAAATAAGAGGAAAAAAAAGGAAAAATGAGAGAATAATATGGTTTCTCTCTCTCTCTCTCTCTCTCTCTCTCTCTCTCTCTCTCTCTCTCTCTCTCTCTCTTGTTTACAATGATGAGAGCCAAAATCTTTCGTATTTTTGAGGCAGTAAGATTGTTTTCCTCATTAATAAACCACAGAGTTGCAGTCTTTATTTTTTTCTCTCGTACTAAGAAGTAATAATAATAACAGTAATAATAATAATAATATTTTTTCCCTGCTCCACAAATATGTTATTCCCTCCAGTCGTAAACAATAATTAGGCTTAACTTAATTGTGTAGGTTTTTTTTTTTCCTCAGTGTGTGTGTGTGTGTGTGTGTGTGTGTGTGTGTGTGTGTGTGTGTGTGTGTGTGTGTGTGTGTTGGATTCATTGGCAGAGATTATATTTTTACTTAGGGAAAGATATCTGGTTTTTTTTTCTGTGTCTGTGTGTGTGTGTGTGTGTGTGTGTGTGTGTGTGTGTGTGTGTGTGCGTGTGCGTGCGTGTCACTAATCTTGCTTTTCTAGTCTCATTTTACATTATATTTGTACATAATTGAGTGAGGAGATCAATAATACGTGGATTTATCAATAATCAACAATTTATTTTGACAGATAAACGAAAAACAACACTGAACATTGCGCCACGTGTGTGTGTGTGTGTGTGTGTGTGTGTGTGTGTGTGTGTGTGTGTGTGTGTGTGTGTGTGTGTGTGTGTGTGTGTGTGTGTGTGTGTGTGCTGGATTCATTGTCTCGTATTTCTTGCTTCATCACTTTTCTGTATTCTCAACTTCCCAATTTTCTTTCTTTCTTTCTTTTTTGTGTGTGTGTGTGCGTGTGTGTGTGTGTGCTGGATTCATTGATAAAGAGAGATTGTATTTTATCTTAAGGGAAACTCACTTATTGAAGTATTTTTTTACCTTATTTTTCTCCTTCTATTGTTAACTTTATCCAAATCATTGTAAACTTAGTCGCCATGTTAGAATGTGTCCGCGTTTATATTTGTAACATTATTATTATTATTATTATTATTATTATTATTATTATTGTTATTATTAGAGAGAAAGGTGGAAGGAAGAAGAGCATTTAAGAAGGAAGGGAAGGATAAATGAGAGAAAGAAGGACGAAGAGTAGGAAAACAAGGAAGGAGGTGAAGATGGAAGGAAGAAAAAACGAAAGAAGAGAAAAGGAGAGATGAAGGAAAGAAAACAAGAAAGGGAGGTAAAGACTGAAGGAAGAAAAGGAGGAAAAAGGAAGGAAGGAAGATAAGGAAAGATGAAAATTAATGAAGGAAAGGAAAAAAAAGAAGGAAGGAAAATGAGAAAAGGAGGTAAAAATTTAAGAAAGAAAAGACGAAGAAAAGAAACCAAGAAATGACCTGAAAATCTAAGAAAGAGGAAGAGGAAACGAAGAGAAGAAGGACAAAGGAAGGAAAACAGGAGAGAAGGAAGAAGAGAGGTAAAAGAAATTAAGAAAGAGACAGTGAAAAAGGAAGAGAAGGAGAGACAGAGAGAAAACCCACACCAGTTTCTCCCTCAGGCAAGTAACCCTCTCCGGTGGACATGCGGGTCTTCACTACCCTGATTTACAACGAATATTTAAGATTTACATATCTCCTATCAGCGGCGCCATTAAGTTCTGCGTTAGTGTCCGCCAGGTGTCAAAATCGTTAGTCCAGGTGTCAGAATTAATAGCGGCAATTGCATCTTAGTAATTACGAAGATATATGCTCCTAATACACGTCATATTAACCCTTTTACTGCTACACTTCTTCTTTATAGTGTTCTAACCCTTTCAGTACCATGACGTGTTTTCATATTCATTCTACTTACTATTTGGTGATTTTATATTTATCATTTATTATTATTCTTGTATTTATTATCATTTATAGTGTTTTAACCCCTTCAGTACCACGTGTTTTCATATTCATTCTAGCGACTATTTGGTGATTCTATACAGCTTCAGAAACTTATGTGGGGGATTCAAAGAGTGGAGATTCTGGCCAATAATCTTCTGACCTCCATAGATCCTTCCTAATGTCAGTAAAATCGTGTAATTATACCCAAAAATCAAGGAAGAAGGTGGCTCAGTGCTGAAAGGGTTAAGGAGAACTGTTCTGTATTGACATGAGTGAAATGAAAAGATGAGAAGTTAGTGTAGTGTTGTCTTTAGTTATTAATTTGTTTGACCTCATATCCTTTCTTCCTTTTCCTTTTTTTTTTTATTCAGTATTCATTTATTTACTGATTTATTCCTTCTGCTTCATCTCTTTCTTTCATTTCTTTGCTTTTTTTTTTTTTTGGTGTGAAAAGTGAAAGATTTGTTTTATTTCAGGCTCTCTTTCTTCTCTATTTTCTTTGTTTATTACATTTTGTTTATTTACTCTTATTTGTTGCTTCTGTTTCGTCTTTTATTTATTTTTCTTTCTTTTTCTTTCTTTCTTTCTTGGTGTTTAAGTGAAAGATTTGTTTTCCCTTATGTTTTCTTTCTTCACCATTTTCTTTATTTATTATCCTTCATTTATTTACTCTCATTTGTTCCTTCTCTATCTTCTTTCTTACTTTTTTCCTTCTTTTTTTTCACTTCATCCATTCTTTCTTCTCCATTTTCTTTATTTATCATTTATTCATTTACTTTCATTTGTTCCTTCTCTTTCTTCTTTTTTACTTTTTTTTCCTTCTTTTTTTTTTCTTTGTTTGGCTTGAAAGGTGAAAGGTTTGGTGCGTGAGTTAATTAATTAGCGTTAGCATGTATTAGTGTTCTTCATTAATATTTGCACTGTTTTAGAGAATGATTTGCATTGTTATGTAGTAAAACGTTCACAATTTAATTAACTTTTCACTCATTTTGACACGTGACTCTGATGACGTGATAATGAACACCCTGATAGGTTGAAAAATTGACAATACCTACAACTATCTTTTCTTATGTAGCAGAATATTGAATGTATCTTATTTTTTACTGATTTTAATATGGAACTCTGATAATTTAATACTGAACAGCTTGATATATTGTAAAAAATGACAGTAAATCCATCTTATCGTATCTTATCTTGTCT
>NC_059290.1:10575945-10603445 GCF_017591435.1 Portunus trituberculatus
TTCTTCTGGGGATGTGTTGTGATTCTATCTGTCTCACTGTTTGTTTATCGTCTGGCACTGTCTTCTCCCTCTGACTGACTGACTAAACCCTCTCTCTCTCTCTCTCTCTCTCTCTCTCTCTCTCTCTCTCTCTCTCTCTCTCTCTCTCTCTGAAGCACCACGCCCTCTTGACCACGCAGGAGAGTTCGTTGACGGAAAGTGGAGAGATAAGAAGAGACTTATAACTCCCCTCTCCCTTCCCCTCTTCCCCTCTCCTCCCCTCACTTTCCCCCCCCCTTCCAAGGAATTCTGCCCCCACCCATCCGCAAGGTCGTGTTTTGGTTCCTTCTCTGTTTTCTAAGTTCCACCAAAACGTGAGAGGTCAAGTGACTGGTGGCCTTAGTGTGACCTTGGTGTGGCCTCGCTGGTGATCTGGTGACCTGGTGACCCTTTCCCCGGTGGTCATTAGCATCTGCCTGCCATGTCTCGGGTGTGTGTGTGTGTGTGTGTGTGTGTGTGTGTGTTGTTGTTGTTGTTGTTTTTGTTGTTTTCGTTGTTGTCTTCATCCCTCTCCTTCCTCCTTCCATTCCTCCTCCTCCTCCTCCTCCTCCTCCTCCTCCTCCTCCTCCTCCTTGTCCTTCCTTATCTCTTCCCTTTCTCCTCCTTCTACTAGGCTACCTTTTCACGATCCTCCTCCTCCTCCTCCTCCTCCTCCTCCTCCTCCTCCTCCTCCTCCTCCTCCTCCTCCTCCTTTCGTTATCTCTCCATCCTCCTCCTCCGTGTCATCTCCTTCTCCAGTGACCATTACTTTCCTCCCATCGACCGCCTTTTATCTCCCTTGTTTTCACCCCCCCTCCTCTCCCTCTCTCTCTCTCTCTCTCTCTCTCTCTCTCTCTCTCTCTCTCTGACCTGACCCTCGCCAGCCGCCGCAGGTCAACCAGAAACAGGCGCTGGTGATGAACTACCGTGGGAGGAGGAGGAGGAGGAGGAGGAGGAGGAGGAGGAGGAGGAGGAGGAGGAGGAGGGAAGGGAAGACCAAAGCACGTGCGAGAGGTGTAAGTTAACCCCAGCTGACCCTGACCTCCTCCTCCTCCTCCTCCTCCCCCTCCCTCCTCCTCCTCCTCCTCCTCCTCCTCCTCCTCTTCCTCCTCCTCGTCCGTCATGTCGTAACGAGGTCAGGTCACGGCGGCAGCTGAAGTGTGGGAAGCGCAAACGTTTATCCCACACACACACACACACACACACACACACACACACACACACACACACACACACACACACACACATACACACACACACACGCACTCTTGGATTCTGCTTTGTGTTACTGTGTTGGTTATTTCATTTACATTTTTTATTTAGTTTGTTATTGTTATTATTATTATTATTATTATTATTATTATTATTATTATTATTTTCGCATGACTGTTCTTGTTCTTTGTTTTCTTTGTTGTTGTTGTTGTTATTGTTTGTTGTTGTTGTTGTTGTTTTAGATTCTCGCTTCGTTTCTTTTCGTAATAAATCAAAGAAAACGTAAAAAATAAAACCAAAACGATCAATTTGCCTATAATTTACGAATGACTGAAATTAATTAACGAAAATTACTTAACGTGTGTGTGTGTGTGTGTGTGTGTGTGTGTGTGTGTGTGTGTGTGTGTGTGTGTGTGTGTGTGTCGTAACTGTCACCACGCGAAGGGAGGGAAGGGAGGTAAAGAAGAAGAAAGAGGGACAGGAAGAAGAGAGGAAGGAAGAGAAGGAGTAAGAAGGAAAGAAGAATTGGAGAAGTGGTGTGGAGTGGTGGAGTGATTCATCTTACCTCTCACCACCACCACCACCACCACCACCAACCACCTCCCCCACCACCATTACCTATCACATCCCATCACCACCACCACCACCACCACTATTACCACCACACAAACAAACTAACCACCACCACCACCACCACCACCACCACCATGGACCAACCAAACCAAGGAAGAGAGGCGAAAGAAAACGAGAAGTTGGGAAGGTTAGGAACTCTTAGGTATATTTTGATGACCACCTGAAGAGCAACGTTCATCACCATCCGCGTCACCATCACGGCCACCTGTACTGCTGCTTGTCGTCGTAAAGGCAAGAGTTAGTACCCAGTTAACAGGGGCGTCATCCCGCGCGCGCCATCTACCGCCGGGAAAAAAGTAAAGAGGAAAAATAAAAAGAGTCTTCGCGTCATTCGGAACTTATGCAATGTCAGAGATGTAGATTCTTCCACCTCGAGCGTAGTAAAGCTTAAAATACACCTTGGGAATTGGTCTAAGAGAGAGAGAGAGAGAGAGAGAGAGAGAGAGTAGACAGGTCATTTTTTTAAGGGAGTTTTCATGGGTAAGTTTTTTTTTTTTATCCTGGTTCTTAGTTTGTTGTCTCTCTCTCTCTCTCTCTCTCTCTCTCTCTCTCTCTTGTCTGGGTTCAAATGAGGGTTCTAGTTGTTGTTTTTGTATTTTTTCTCCTTTCTCTTTCAACCGTGTTCTTTAGTTTGTTCTCTCTCTCTCTCTCTCTCTCTCTCTCTCTCTCTCTCTCTCTCTCTCTCTCTCTCTCTCTCTCTCTCTCTCTCTCTCGTTATTTTTGCTTTTCTCGTTTTTTTCAGATTTTTTTTACACTTTATTTTGCGTTTCTTTTTTTCATCCATTTTGATGTGAGTGTTTTAAGGTACTTGTTGTTATTCTTTGCTTTGTTTTGTTTTCCTTTTTTTTTTCCTTCTTTTCCTCTTTCGTCAGGTCCTATGTGAGTGTTTTAAGCTAGTTTTTATTGTTTTTTTTTCTTTTCTTTTCTTTTCTTTTTCCTCCTTCATCTGGCCCTGTGTGAGTGTTTTTTAGTTATTGTTCTTTCCTTTGTTTTTCTTTTCCTTTCTTTTCCTCCCTCGCCTGGTTGTTGTTTTTTTCTTTTTTTTTTCTATTTTTTTCCTCCCTGGCCTGGTGCTGTGGTTGGCTCAGATAGCATCGCCACGCACGCTATAAAATGCAGAGCAGCGATACGGAGCTAAGTCTTGTCTCCATCCTAACATAGTGCAGATGTAATTATTGCTCGCCCGGTATCCATTCTAAACACTGCCTCGCCTCTTGTTTGGAATGCACAGCCAGCCCTACCTCTGCTGGCCCGCACTACTCCCGGCCCTCTCTCTCTCTCTCTCTCTCTCTCTCTCTCTCTCTCTCTCTCTCTGGGCCAAACAAATTGTGGTTTCAGAACCTTTAATGCACTCAGATGATCTCTCGCTCTCTTTTATAATCTCTTAGCTCCTCTTCCTCCTCCTCCTCCTCCTCCTCCTCCTCCTCCTCCTCCTTCAGATGGTCGGTGAAAGGCAGACGAACCGACAAGTTTGTGTAAGGGGGACTTGTTAGACCCGAAGGGAAGCCAAGACGAAAAAATATCAGGCGGGAGAATGACGCGTTATGAAAGGGAGTGAAAGGTGAGGTTTGGTGCCCCGCGAGCCCCCGGAGACGCGACACACACCCGCCCCGGAGTTCCCCGCTAAAAGGGCCGCCTGCGGTTGACAAATAGTTGTGGTCGCAGCTGCCGCAGACGGACCAGTACCTCACAATACTCCTCCTTTGCTCCTTTCACTAAGCGGGGCCCGAGAATTTTAATCTTCGCAAACATTCATGGTCCTTTGCGACACTGCCCGCCATTTCCTGAGTCTGGTCCCTCTTCTGCCTCTCCTTGGTGCTGCTTGGTGATGCTGGCCGCGCCCCTCGGACCCTGGGCAGCCGAGGGGCGAGGCATAACGAGTGCTCATTCGGTCACATTAAGATGGGAAGCAGAAGCAGTGGTGGTCAGGAGGAGCGGCCCTGGAGACCTGCCCTGCTCCACCCTGACCTCCGCTGGGTTTTATGGCGTGGTGTTGACCGACCTGTGACCTCGAGCACCTCTACTCTAATCTGGTGCATTTGTATTGGTGCACAGGTAAACCTAACCTAACCTCACCGCACCTGTAATAACGCATACATAATCGCACCTGTGTTTAGCCTCAAGTAATTTAGCTTACCTGCATTTTTTCACGGTAATCCACAGGTGTTCCCGAGCACCTGTATCTATCCACAGGTAACCCGCCTCGCCTTTACTAATCCACAGGTAACCACACGTACTTGTACCTGTATAAATTCACAGGTGACATTCAGCGCCTGTATAAATTCACCTGTCACTTGCTTATCTGCGGTCCCGCGTCACTCCATCACAACAGAACCTATTGCAAAACCCGCCGTGACTCTCATTAACTCCTTCAGTAGTGTGACGCATTTTTACCTTGAGTTATGGGTGCGATTAGACGATTTTACTGACATTAGGAAGCGTCTATGGAGGTCAGAAGGTTAATGGCCACAGTATTCATTATTTTGATCCCCCACATAGGTTTCTGAAGCTGTATAAAACCACCAGATAGTAAACAGAATGAATATGGAAGCGTGTCATGGTACTGAAGGGGTTAAAGACACTTAAGGAATGAAAACAAAAAAAATATACAGATCGCTTGAGTGTGAAAAGTGATTCTGTAACTTATCTTTTCAGTACAAGGACGCGTTTACATATTCATTCTGGTTATTTTCTGGTGATTTTCTACAGCTTCAGAAACATATGTGGGGGATTAGAATGGTGAAGACTGTGCCCATTAACCTTCTGACCTCCATAGACCATTACTAATATCAATAAAATGGTCTAATCGAACACAAAACTCAAGATAAAAAATGCGTAACATATATTCTGCTTACTATTTGGTTATTTTTTAAACAGAAACTCATGTAAGGGATTAAAATAGTGAAGACTGTGACCATTAACCTTCTGACCTCCATAGACCCTTCCTTCAATAAAATAGTCTAATCACACCCAAAACTCACAGTAAAAACGTGTCGCAGTACTGAAGGGGTTGAAAAAAAAAACATGGAATTAAAAGCAAAATATGTAAAACTGACTGTAACTTCACCACTGCTACTGCTACCGCTGCTACTGTGCCTCTACCTCTACACACAACCTGCTACTGAATATTATATCAGATACCACTAACTCGTAGCGCCTTCACCATTCGTCTACGACCTGGAAAGCACCGTTGGATCCTGCACCTCATTTGTACCGTCAAGTTCATGGGATCGAAGGCCATGTAGCTGTATTGGCTCAGAATATTCAAGTGTTTGGAATCTCCTAAAGAGTTGGAGTGGCTGGGAACTCTTGTTTATGAGATTAGAAGCCGTGTGAGGTCCTGCCGCTGATGTTTATGGGATTGGAACTGATGTAAGACTCCACTGCGATAAGGTGAATTTTTATGCATCTCTCTAACTTGTTTACCTTCTCGATTACTTGTTTGCTTGCTTACTCACTCACTCACTCACTCACTTCTGTACATCGTAAACTCAACGCACTCGCTCACTCACGCACTCACGCACTCACTCACACACTTATTTACTTGCTTACTTTCTCTCTCACTCCTTCACTTACTCTCTCCCTCACTCACTCACTCACGCACACATTCACTCACACTTATTTACTTACTTACTTACTCTCATTCCCACACACACTCACTCACTCACTCACTCACGTCACCGCACTGCAAACTGAACGCCAAACCGCCACATGTCCAACCCAACACAGCGCAACACTCGACACACGCAACATAAACCAAAGGAACAGCAAATTAATGCGGCACAACGTAAAACTCGACGCAACACCGACCCGAACACAGCGCCAGGCGGACTCGACGCAAACGGACACAAGTTAAAATACAAGTTTACAAGCCACGCCACCGTATATCGCCAGCCGGACAGGTGACAGACAAACACGCCAACACACGAACGAACCGACAAAACAACCTTTACTCGAGATAACAGATACAACAACTGATCATCATGACTTGTATTTATTAACTAGTTGCTCTGGTCTCTTGCCTCCTCCTCCTCCTCCTCCTCCTCCTCCTCCTTCTCTTCCTCCTCCTCTTAGTCATTAGCACCTATGATACTCCTGCTATGTTGATCCCCTCTTACCTCCTCCTCCTCCTCCTCCTCCTCCTCCTCCTCCTCCTCCTCCTCCTCCTCCTCCTGCACACGTCTCTTGGAATACTAACACGGGGCTGCAGTATCACCATCCATCTCTGCTTTGCTCATCTAATGGTTGATGATACACGTTCACAAAAACAGGCAACGTGAAGACAAAAGATTAATTTCCTGACTGTGATGGTTTTTAGAGTTGACTTGTGTGTGTGTGTGTGTGTGTGTGTGTGTGTGTGTGTGTGTGTGTGTGTGTGTGTGTGTGTGTGAGACTTGCGATTCTTAATTCTTCTTGTTTTTACTTTCTTTTTTATTGTCTTATCGATGCTGCTTCTGCTTTTTCTTCTTTTTTATTTTCTTCTTTTCTTCTTTTTTTTTTTTTGTGGTGTTTAAATTATTCTTCATTTTTTGGGTAGTATTAGTTTTGTGGATGTGTGTGTGAAGATAGAGGAGGAGGAGGAGGAGGAGGAGGAGGAGGAGGAGGAGGAGGAGGAGGAGGAGGAGGAGGAGGAGAGAGAAGAAGAAGAAGAAGAAGAGAGAAGAAGAAGAAGAAGAAGAAGAAGATGAAGAAGAAGAAGAAGAAGAAGAAGAATGATGATAATGATAATGATAATAATAATAATAATGGTAATAATAATGATAATAATAATAAAAAGAAGAAGAAGAAGAAGAAAAAAAAAGGAGGAGGAGGAGTAGGACGAGGAGGAGGACGAGTAGAAGGAGGAAGTAGTCTCTCTCTCTCTCTCTCTCTCTCTCTCTCTCTCTCTCTCTCTCTCTCTCTCTCTTGTCAGAATAGTGATGAGGCGTTACGTGGAGGAATTAAATGACCGTCTGGATAAAGAAATCTTACGTGCTGGGCGAGGGACTAACGTATTTAATCTTCAGGAGACTCGGCTTGCAGTGGGCGATTAAGACCCTCACTTCATTTATATCCAGTACCTCCACTATTAAACCCTTCAGTACTGGGACGCATCTTTGCCTAGAGTTTTAAGTACGATTAGACCATTTTATTGACATTAGGAAGGGTCTATGGAGGTCAGATGATTAATGGTCACAGTCTTTATTATTTTAACCCCTTCAGTACTGGGACGCATCTTTACCTTGAGATTTGTGTATGATTAGACCATTTTATTGACATTAGGAAGGGTCTATGGAGGTCAGATGATTAATGGTCACAGTCTTCATTATTTTAACCCCTTCAGTACTGGGACGCATCTTTACCTTGAGTTTTAAGTACGATTAGACCATTTTATTGACATTAGGAAGGGTCTATGGAGGTCAGATGATTAATGGTCACAGTCTTCATTATTTTAACCCCTTCAGTACTGGGACGCATCTTTACCTTGAGATTTGTGTACGATTAGACCATTTTATTGACATTAGGAAGGGTCTATGGAGGTCAGATGATTAATGGTCACGGTCTTTATTATTTTAACCCCTTCAGTACTGAGACGCATCTTCACCTTGAGATTTGTGTACGATTAGACCATTTTATTGACATTAGGAAGGGTCTATGGAGGTCAGATGATTAATGGCCACAGTCTTCACTATTTTAATCCCTACATGAGTTTGTGAAGCTGTAGAAAATCACCAAACAGTAACCAGAATATATATCACGCATTTTGGGGACGTTTTGTGGGTAATTTAGACGAGTTAATTAACGTTAGGAAAAATCTATGGAGGTCAGAATATTAATGGCTAGATTCTTTACTATTTTAATCGCCCACATAAGTTTCTGAAGTTGTATCAAATCACCAAATAGTAAACAGAATGGTACTGAAGGGGTTAAGAAGCAAGAAGGAGACAGAAGGAGAGAGCAAGGAAGAGGAAGGAAGAACGAAGGAGAGGAAGGGACACACAGCCACGTCCTCCTGTCCTCGCGTGCCAGGAAGGATTGATCAAAAGGAAAGGAGGATTTGAAGGATGCAATAACTCTCCACTCTCTCTTGTGATGGATTTACATAACGTGTTGATATGTGTGTGTGCGTGTGCTTGTGTGTGTGTGTGTGTGTGTGTGTGTGTGTGTGTGTGTGTGTGTGTGTGTGTGTTTAGGTTGTGAAAGTGGTCATGGTTCTTGTGTTGTTGTTATTGTTACTTGTATTGTTATTATTATTATTATTATTATTATTATTATTATTATTATTATTATTATTATTATTATTATTATTATTATTATTATTATTATTATTATTATTATTGTTATTATTATTATTATTATTATTATTATTATTGTCGTTGTTATAAATGGTAGTGATAGAATTATTGTTATTTTTACTACTATTGGAATTATATTGCGATAACTATTTGAGAGAGAGAGAGAGAGAGAGAGAGAGAGAGAGAGAGAGAGAGAGAGAGACGACAACGGGTGTGATCAGAATACTAAAAACATTGCAATCGCTTCACCACTATTCTCTCTCTCTCTCTCTCTCTCTCTCTCTCTCTCTCTCTCTCTCTCTCTCTCTCTCTCTCTCAGTTGCCTCAGTGGTGAAGGAAGGAGAGAAACGCTGGCACTTTTTATTTCTCTCATTTAATTTCCACCGATAAGCAGAAATATTAAAACCACACTTTATTCTTGATTTTTTCCTCCCTCATATTAGTATTCCTCCTCCTCCTCCTCCTCCTCCTCCTCCTCCTCCTCCTCCTCCTCCTCCTCCTCCTCTTCCTCCTAGAGTAATATTATAAAACATTTAAGGAATTCTGGGTAAAGCCGAACGTGTTGCATTAAGATTTCTGATAAAAAGATTCACGTAATGTTAAAGTCAAACAGAAGACTGGAATTGGAGAACTGGGGAAAAAAAACAACGACAAAACAAGAAAATAAATGTAATCAGGAGAAAATAACAAGAGGATGAAAATAAGTGGATAAATTTAGAAGACGAGAGAGAGAGAGAGAGAGAGAGAGAGAGAGAGAGAGAGAGAGAGAGAGAGAGAGAGAGAGAGAAGGAACAAGAAGAAACGGAAAAATTCAAAAGATAAAGAGAGAAGAGAGAGAAAAAAAAGAAAAAGAACAAATAAAAACGAAAAACTAAAAAAGAGGAAAAAACAGAGAGAAAAAAAAGGAAGAGAAAACAAGAAGGAAAAAGAAAAAAAAATAATAAACACGAGAGAAGCATTTCATAAGACGAAGAAGAGAATAAAACACACACACACACGCACACACACACACACAAACACATAAACCACAACACCAGTAGCTAATCACCACACACTTCGTCAGGAGGGAGCAGATCTTAGCACCTTCAGTAGTCAGCGAGCCGTGGGAGGGGGAGCACTATCGCCTTCCCCAGTAATTGTTGTGACAGGGACAGAAGGAGTTTAAGGAAGATTACGTCCACCTGAACCCTCTGCTGCATATTAATAGAGGTTATAATTGCTTATCTACATGGGGCTAGTTAGAGGTGAAAGGGGTTACAAGTCTCACTGATTACCTGAAGGAGACTTACGAGGAATTTAAAGGCTAAGTTGTATTTACCTATGCATCTATCGATATTATTCTTCATGGCAAACTTTCTATTCAAATAATAAGTTTCTTAATCCCTTCAGCACCAGGACGTGTTTCCATATTCATTCTAGTGACTATTTGGTGATTTTCTACAGCTTCAGAAACTCAAGTGGGGGATTAAAATAGTGAAGGATCTGGTTATTAATTTTCTGGCCTCCGTAGATCCTTCCTCATGTCAAAAATTAGTCTAATCACACCCAAAACTCCCATTTCCATATTTACTCTGGTTACTGTTTAGTGATTTTATACAGCTTCAGAAACTCATGTAGGGGATTAAAATAGTGAAGACTGTCGCCATTAATCCACTGACCTCCATAGACCATTCCTAATGTCAATAAAATGGTCTATCCGTACACAAATCTCAAGGTAAAAATGTGTCCCAGTATTGAAGGGGTTAATAGTCTCAATGTTTGCCTGAAGGAGGGAGGAAATAGGAGGTTCTCTGGTAAGGGGTTCATGTGGTGAGGTAATAAGCTAAGGGTTCGATCGGTTTGTGGTGAAATGGTGTGGTGAAATGATGTGGTTGTGTGTGGTGAGTGAGTGTGTGTAAGTTTATTTTGTGAGATTTGTGATATTTTAGATTTTGATTCGTGTGTGTGTGTGTGTGTGTGTGTGTGTGTGTGTGTGTGTGTGTGTGTGTGTGTGTGATTCAAGCTCGTCTTCTCAAACACTTCTCCTCTTCACTTCCACTATTTGAAAAGGCTTTATTGACACTTGCACCAGTTTTTTCATGAGTTTTTACAGTTGTAGAGGCAGAATGACAAGATTTCTGCACCGTTAACTGAAGGAACTGTTGAAAACCCCGCTAGTCATCTCTGTGGCCTTTTATGGACTTAACCTAACTTAATCTAATCTAATCTAACTTAACTCTCTCTCTCTCTCTCTCTCTCTCTCTCTCTCTCTCTCTCTCTCTGGAATTTCTCTCAAGTGTTTATTTTTTAACGTCGTTACATATTTTTATGGTTTATTATCTCTCTCTCTCTCTCTCTCTCTCTCTCTCTCTGTAGGTGCTGACACTCATGATAATAACCGCCATTACAAAGGTTGGCTTATTTGCATGGTGCATTTTAATGGGTTGTTTAACATAGGTAATATTAGCGAGTCCGGGGCGCGTGTGTTGGCGATAAGGGGGCTGCGCTTGACTCATGGCTGGACGCTCCCCCGGTGTTATTTATCGGACATTGTTATCGCTACATTGTTATCTCTACTGTGTTGTGAATACCAATGTAGGAGATAATGAGAAGGGTTAATTGAAGCGAGTGACATCAGCGTAACTTCTAATTCTCGTTCTTGTCTTATACTTGTCTGTAGCGCTCTCTCTCTCTCTCTCTCTCTCTCTCTCTCTCTCTCTCTCTCTCTCTCTCTCTCTCTCTCTCTCTCGTGTGTGTGAGGATGTAGATAACAGGAAATGCTGATGACTTCACCCTTTCACTAAACAGAAAGCGATTATGACTAAAATGTTTCACACACACACACACACACACACACACACACACACACACACACACACACACACACACACACACACACACACACACACACTGAAAAATCCTTATGTTTGGAAAATTAACCATGACAGTAGTAGTAGTAGTAGTAGTAGTAGTAGTAGTAGTAGTAGTAGTAGTAGCAAGCATAACAGTAGTATAAATAATGATGAAAGTGATAGTGATTAGTGATAATTAACTGATGAGAAACGGAGATCATAAAGCGCCGATAGCGATACAAACAGAGCGGCGGCGGCGGAGGTGGCGGTGGCGGTGGCGGTGGCGGTGGCGGTGGTGGCGGTGGTGGCGGTGGTGGCTACACAAATATAGCGTGCATGTGTCTGTGTGTGTGTGTGTGTGTGTGTGCGTGTGCGTTTCAAGTTGGCGTGTATAAGGAAGGGTCGACGCTTGTATGTATGGGCGTGTGGTGATAAGGCTTGTGGCGTGGCGTGGTGATGTGGTGGTGGTGGTGGTGGTGGTGGTGGTGGTGTTTGTCACGAACGGCTCCTCCACGTCACGCCACCACCACCACAACCCTCCCGCCGCTTAAATTACTCCAGGATTGTTTGGCGGTTCAAGGATTTATTGTTTTATTTTCCTGTTTTTTTTTTTTTTTTTTTTTTTTTTTGTCAATACTGTTTTTTTTTTCTTTCCTTTTCTTTCTTTTTCTTTCTTATGGATTTTTTTGTTTTCTTTTCCTTCGTTTTCTTCTTTTTCTTTCTTTTTTCTTTTATTTTCCTGGTTTTTTTTGTCAATACTGTTTTCTTTTCCTTCGTTTTCTTCTTTTTCTTTCTTTTTTTTTCTTTTTTATGAATTTTCTTTGGTTTTGATTTATTTTTTAGATTTTTTTCTTTTTTTCCTTTTCTGAATTTTTTTGTTTATTTGCTTGTTTTCTCTTTTTCTATTTGTTTTATTTATATTTGTTTTCTTTTTTTATTTTTTTTATATTTTTTCTGTTTTCTTTCTTTTTTTCTTTAATGGATTTTTGTTTGTTTGCTTTTTTATGTTCATTATTTTTCTCTCATTTTCTTTTTCTCTATTTTTCCTATTTATATGTTTACACGTATTTTTTTTAATTATTTCTTATTTCTTATTTTATATTTTCCTTTTTTTTCTCTTGTTTTCTCTTATGTGCATATTTTCCTTTATTTTTTTTTGCTTCCATATATTTTTTCTTTTCTTTTTGCTTACTTTTATATTTTTCCCTTTTTCTTTTTCCTTCATTTGTTTTACGATTGAGTTTTTGGTGAGATTAGACCATTTTATTGAGATTAGGAAGAGTTTATGGAGGTCAGAAGATTAATGGCCACAGTCTTCACTATTTTAATCCCTTCAGTACTGGGACACATTTTCACCTTGAGATATGTGTACGATTGGACCATTTTATTGACATCAGCAAGTGTCTATGGAGGTCAGAAGATTAATGGCCACAGTCTTCACTATTTTAATCCCTTCAGTACTGGGACACATTTTCACCTTGAGATATGTGTACGATTGGACCATTTTATTGACATCAGCAAGTGTCTATGGAGGTCAGAAGATTAATGGCCACAGTCTTCACTATTTTAATCCCTTCAGTACTGGGACACATTTTCACCTTGAGATATGTGTACGATTGGACCATTTTATTGACATCAGCAAGTGTCTATGGAGGTCAGAAGATTAATGGCCACAGTCTTCACTATTCTAATCCTTACATGGGTTTCTGAAGCTGTATAAAGTCACCAAACACTAGACAGTCACCACGATGAATATGGAAACGCGTCATGGTACTGAAAGGGTTAAGTTTAATATTTTAATTATTTTCACTGGTAATTTCTCTTTTCACTCATTTTTCTCTCTTATTTCCTGCCATTGAGGGAAAATAAAAGCACTGGCCTCGTTTTCTCGTTTTTTTTTTAATTCTTTCTTTTCATTTTTCTTTCAACCTTTCATTCATAAAAAAAAAAGAATATTCGCTTTATATTTTCACTGTCATTATTTTTCTTTTCAATAATAATGGCGGTGATGGATATTGTATTTATTAATTCATGTATGTGTTCTGTTGTTATTATTATTATTATTATTATTATTATTATTATTATTATTATTGCTGTTGTTGTGGTTGTTGTTGTTGTTATCATTGTTATTTTTGTTGTTGTTGTTGTTGTATATCTATCTATATATTCATTTATTCGTTTATTTATTCTTTGTTGTTATTATTGGTGGTGGTGGTGGTGGTGGTGGTGGTGTTGATAGTAGCAGTAATGGACAATGAAGATTAATACTGGTGATCTGATGTATTCATTTATTAATTTACATATTCTGTATTATTGTTATTATTATTGAAGGTAGTAGTGGTGGTGGTGGTGGTGGTGATGGTGTTAGTAGTAGTAATGGAGGAGGAACAGTACTGGTGATCTGGTGTTGCTTAGCGTGTTCATCTCCATTAAGGACAAATCAGGAACAACTCACTACTAAACACACAATTAGGTCTGTATTAAGAAACGCTCTTCTCTCTCACCACGACTGTTTTCCGAGGCCGCAGAGATGACTAGCGGGATTTTAAATAGTGTTTCTCTAGTTGATAATGCAGAAATCTTGTCAGTCTGCCTCTAGAACTGTAAAAACACCTTAAAAATCGCTCTTCTCTCATCGCGACTATTTTCCAAGGCCTCAGAGATGATTAGCGGGGTTTTCAAAGGTGTTTCTCTAGTTGATAATGCAGAAATATTGTTCCCCTGCCTCTAGAACCATAAAAACACCTTAAAAATCGCTCTTCCCTCTCACCACGACTATTATTCACGGCCACAGACATAACAAGCAGGATTTTCAAGAGTGTTTCTCCAGTTCATAATGTAGAAATCTTGTCACTCTGCCTCTAGAACGGTAAAAACACCTTAAAAACACGTGTACATTTAGATAAAGCGTTTTGAAATAGTGAAGGTGAAGCACAGAAGACCCTTAGACTACCACCACCACCACCACCACCACCACCACCAAAGCGCCATATAACCTCCCTGTTTCCCTATTTTCCCCTCATTTCCCCTTGAAGGAAGCCCCATTACCATCTTTCCTCCCCTCTTCCCGCCTTCCTGCCTACTTTCCCGCCTCGTATCTTCCCGTTTTCCTCTTCTAACTCTTCCAAATTTCTATAAACTTGTTAATTTCACCTCAGTATCTCTTCCCGCTCTCTTCACGCTCATCTCTCTCTCTCTCATCTTCTCGCTCTTCTTCACAATTGGCCTTTCCGTCTGCATAGAGAGAGAGAGAGAGAGAGAGAGAGAGAGAGAGAGAGAGAGAGAGAGTCGATAAGATAAATAAAGAAACGGATAGGAAAGGAAAGGAAGAATAAGAGAAGAGAGAGAGAGATATATAGATAGATAGATAGATAGATAGAGAGAGAGAGAGAGAGAGAGAGAGAGAGAGAGAGAGAGATTTATCGCTTATTTTCTCTCTTTTTCCTCTCCTCTCGTGTGTTTTGTCTTTATAATGTTGTTGTAAGTTGCAATCGCTTTTCCTTTGATTCTTCTCAGCGTGGCGAGAAAGCAAGTCTTTCCGCGAAGTGTGTGTCTGAATTAGCCGCTGTTTACGAGGTTTGGGGTCATATACAGCTGATATTTATTGATTTTACTATCTCTCTCTCTCTCTCTCTCTCTCTCTCTCTCTCTCTCTCTCTCTCTTTCTCTTTTCTTTCTTCTTTATCTAGCTCTCTCTCTCTCTCTCTCTCTCTCTCTCTCTCTCTCTCTCTCTCTCTCTCTCTCTCTCTCTCTCTCTCTCTCTCTCTCTCTGGGTACTATACCTGACTTCACTCCCAATATGTAGAGTTAATAAGGTCTAATGAATGTCAGTAACCGAAAGATAGGGAGGGAAACGTGCCTCTCTCTCTCTCTCTCTCTCTCTCTCTCTCTCTCTCTCTCTCTCATCAGTCAAGCCAGTGTCCACAATTTGGCTGAGTTCTGGTGGTTTTGGAAGTGTCCCGCGGAAACCCTGCCAATTTGAAGTGTCATTTCCACCACTAAACGTGACTTAAATGAACAGCGGTTAGGAGCGGGGCGGGGCGGGGCGGGGCTCGGGGAAGAGGGAGGAGGGGTGAGGGGGTACGGGTAGGCTCACATCCCTCCACCATATGCCTCTCCTTTCCCTCCTACATGTTACCCCACTTCCTGATCCCCTCTCCTCTCTCCCTTTCCTCCCCTCTCTCTCTCTTCCCTAACCCCTCAGTGACCGTATCTTTTTCCCTTCCTCTCTCTCCCTCTCTCTTATCTCTCCCTGCCATGTAACATCCTCTTCTCCCTCTTCCTCCCCTTTCCCTCCCCTTCCGCTCCTCCCTTCCCTTCTCCCTGTCCTAGCTACAACCGTGAAGTGATCATGAATGAGGGTCCCTGCCACCACTGAACGCCTCACTTGCTCCTCTCTCGCCTTTTGTCAGCAGGGAAGAGGGGAAGAGGGAAGAGGGGAAGGCAAGGTAGAGAAAGGGGAGGCATAGAAGGGGACTTACTGAAAGGTAGCATAACGTGAGGTAGGATTCGTGATAAGTTGGGTTTAGATTAGGTTAGGTTAGGTTGGGTTGAGTTGGGTTGTTAGGTTGGGTTAGGTTAGGTTAGGTTAGGTTGGGTTGGGTTAGGTTAGGTTAGGAAAGGTTGAGTTGAGATAGGTTAGGTTAGGTTGGGTTGGGTTAGGTTAGGAAAGCTTAGGAAATGTTAGGAAAGGGAAGGTTAGGTTAGGTTAGGTTAGGTTAGGATAGAGGATCAAAATTAATGCTCAAAGGAAAGAGAATAAAGAGAAAGAAAAAAGGAAGGAGATGAAAAGGAATTGGAAAAGCTTAATTTAATGAAAGGCAAGATAAGGTAAAGAGTTAATGCTGATACACAGGATAAAGAAGAGAAATAGAAATAAACAAGAAACGAATGAAAGAATAGAAACAGAGGAAGAAGACGAAAAAAAAATGAAATAGTGAAATAGGTTAAAAATACAAAATCTAGTGAAAGAAAAGAGAAAAGAGAAAAAAAAAAAAAAGAATGGTAGATAAAAGAAAGCCATTAAAGAATCTGAAACAACAAGACAAACTAAAATACTGACGATAACAAATAAACAGATAACCAGTGCCAACAAATACCCTTTCTAAATGTCGAGGTAACGTGGATACCTGTTCTACCTGGAATGACAAACTTATTACCTGGCGGGAAACTAATTTAACCCCTTCAGTACCAGGACGTGTTTCCATATTCACTCCTCTTACTATTTGATGATTTAATACACCTTCAGAAACTCATGTAGGGGATTAAAATAGTGAAGACTGTGGCCATTAATCTTTTGACCTCCATAGATCCTTCCCAATGTCAATTAAATCATATATACCCAAAACTCAAGGTAAAAATGCGTCCCATTACTGAAGGAATTAATCTGGAAGAGGAAGGGAAAAGAGGAAAAGAGGAAAAAGAAAACCAACACGCAGATAAAAGAGAAACAAGGAGGAAAGTGAGATGATGAGCAGAAAAGGGAGGATGAAAGGGAAAAAAGAGGGAAAAAAGAGGGAAAAGGTATATTTATTGTTATTAAGACAAGGAACGGAGAGAGGAGAGTAAAAAAGTATTCACACCTGAGGATGACAAGAAAAGGGTTAAACTCAGGTGTTGCTGTGAAGATCAAGAAGGAGAAAAGGAAGAAGATGAAGAAGATGATGATGTAGATGAAGACGAAGAAGATAAAGAAGAAGAAGAAGAAGAAGAAGAAGAAGGAGAAGGTGAAGACGAAGAAGATAAAGAAGGAGATGAAGCAGTAGATGAAGTCGAGGAAGAAAAGAAGAAGACACATAGAAATAAGAATAGGAGGAGGAAAGATAAGAAAAGATGAAGAAGAAAAGCTGAAGAAGAAGAAGAGTAAGAAAAGGTAGAAGAGAAAAAGAATGAAAAGAAAGGAAGACCACAGACACAAACACACACACACACACACACACACACACACACACACACACACACACACACACACACACACAAACAAAAAAAAACAGAAGAAAACACAAACGAAGCACAAAAGCAAAACAAACACACACACACACACACACACACACACACACACACACACACACACTACAAGACACAAGACAGGCAGGTTGACAAGCAAATAGAGTAATAGATGAGCACTTAGATAGACAGACAGCAGGAGGATGAGAGGAGGAGGAGGAGGAGGAGGAGGACAGGGGCAGAGACATGAAGGGGGGATGGATGGAGGGGGAAGGGGTAGTGACAGGATCATCTATTCACTACAGACTGATCGAATTTTCACGCACAGGGCGCCACAATGGAGTGGAACTAAGCGTGACCAATTGATTTCCGCGGAGAGAGAGAGAGAGAGAGAGAGAGAGATTAATATATGCTCATCCCCAGTTTTCCTTCGGGTTTTAGAGAATGTCAACCAAATTAGTTACTTTAGTATGGTGAGAGTAAAAGGGAGAAAAAATGTGGGAGAGGAAATAAAAGGGAAGAGGTTGGAAATTAGGAGGAAATAAATGAATAAAGGAGAGAGAGAGAGAGAGAGAGAGAGAGAGAGAGAGAGAGAGAGAGAGAGAGAGAGAGAGTATTGATCTTTAGTAAGAGAGGATGATACTTGGTGGTAAGAGATTTAAATAAAGCTTATACCGCCAGTCCGTGAGAGAGAGAGAGGGAGAGAGAGAGAGAGAGAGAGAGAGTGAAAGAATAGGACTACAGGAAAGGGGAAAAGGGAGAGGGAAAGAGGATCAAAGAGAAAGGAAATGGTATGAGGTATGGGAATGATGAGAGAGAGAGAGAGAGAGAGAGAGAGAGAGAGAGAGAGAGAGAGAGAGAGAGAGAGAATAAATAAGAACTAAAGAAAAAAATAAGTAAATGCATTGAAGTAAGGAAGAATTAATTAGTACAACTTGACGAAACAAAAAGAGAAGAACCAGAAAAAGAGACGAAGGAAAAAACACACACACACACACACACACACACACACACACACACACACACACACACACACACACAGAAAAATGATCAATTAGTAAGCTTCTACTCGGACGCAAGAGAAAATACGTACATGTGAGAGCAATAATTACGTGTGTGTGTGTGTGTGTGTGTGTGTGTGTGTGTGTGAGGGGCAGGTGTGACGGAGACAGCGGTTGAGGGAGGTATTGTCACTGCCACGGATAGGACAATAGACCACACGTGACCCTTCCGCACACACACACACACACACACACACACACACACACACACACACACACACACACACACACGCACGCACACAGGCAGTCAAATTTGTTCTGTGTAAAAAGTGATGTTGATAATAATGTGGTGTATGTGTATTTAATGTCCCCCCAACACTGTCATCACCACATATCATCGCTCACTCCACGAACAATTACGGGAACATAAAGTCACTAATCGATTGGTAATAAGATAAACTCATTCCTCGTTCCGTGTTTTGGTTTTTATTCTATTTTTTTTTTTTTCGTATTTATTATTTTTTTTTCCTGCGTTCTGATTGGTTGGTAAGTTGATGTCAGGTTTCTTTCTGACCAATGACGAGGCTTGTTTTTTTATTTATTTATTTTTTTTTTATTATTGTTGTCGAGGGTTTTTGTATTATTCACTTAAGTAGTAGTAGTAGTAGTAGTAGTAGTAGTAGTAGTAGTAGTAGTAGTAGTAGTAGTAGTAGTAGTGGTGGTGATGGTAGTTGCAGCTGTAGTAGTTGTGGTGATGGTAGTTGCAGCTGTAGTAGTTGTTGTGGTGGTAGTAGTAGTAGTAGTAGTAGTAGTAGTAGTAGTAGTAGAAGTAGTAGTAGTAGTAGTTATTATATTTTGTTGTGAAAGAGAGTGTCGTTACTGCGTTCTGATATATCTTGCTGTTATAGTAGTAGCAGCACCAGTAGCAGTAGCAGTAGTAGCAGTAGCAGTAGTAGTGGTGGTGGTGGTGATGGTGGTGGTTGCGTGTTCCCGAAGGTCGCATCACAGTTCGCGTAAATCAACACCGCCACTTTTTCTCCGCCAACACCAAGATTTCCAGTCACATTTTCACGCACGTCTCACTGTTCGCCATCCAGGAAAAGAAAACAAGTAAGAAATAATACAAGAAAGCAAATAGAACAGTAATAACAAGTATCTTCACGACATAACCAGATTCGCTTTCACTGAATGTCTCACGCTCAATTAAACGCTGGAAACACATCATAATTTCACCGAAGGAAGAAAATGAAGTTAATTCTCTCCATACACGTCAATAAATTCAATCACATAATAACTAGATTCACTTTCATTCAATATCTCACGAAAGATTAATCGCTGGAAAAACATCATAATTTCACCAAAAGAGGAAGAAAATGAAGCGAATTCTCTCCATACACGTTAATCAACTCAATCCTTCACACTTATCTTCACAAAATGACTAGATTCACTTTAACTCAATATCTCACACTCAATTAAACGCTGGAAAAACTCACAATTCACTAAAAGAAGAAAAAAACTGAAGAATATCAAGCGAATTCTTTCCATACACGCTAATAAACTCAGTCCTTCACACTTATTTTTCTTCACAAAATAAGCAGATTCACTTTAACTCAATCTCTCTCAGTTCACTCTATCACGCTCAATTAAACGCTGGAAAAGCATCACAATTCCACCAAAAGAAGAAGAAAATGAAGAAAATCAAGCGAATTCTATCCATACACGCTGATGAATTCAATCTTTCACACTTATACAATTGTTATCGCCAAAAATTACGCACGGCAAATGAAGAGTGACGGAGATAACACACCGCGGAGATAAGACAAGTAACAACGCGATAAGTACGATACAACAAAATGCAGGAACAAATTATCATACTTCAGATACTTGTGGTAAGAGTAGACGATCATCACCACCACCGCCGCCGCCGCTACCACCACCACCACCACCACCGCCACCACCACCATCACCACCACCACCACCACCGCGTAACACTGTGTCCTGTATTCAGAAACGCTGTGGCTCGTCTTCTCAAACACGTCTGCGCTTCATCTCCACTATTTGAAAAGGCTTTATTTAAATTGACACGTTTTTTTAAGGTGTTTTTACGGTTCTAGAGGCAAATTGACGAGATTTCTGCATTATTAATTGGTGAAACACTCTTGAAAACCCCGCTAGTCATCTCTGTGGCCTTGGAAAACAGACGTGGTGAGAGAGCAAAGCGTTTGGGAATACTGGCCTTTGCTCCCTCATCACTATTTCCAAGAAACTTAACCCCTTCAATACTGGGGCACATTTTTACCTTGAGATTTGTGTACGGTTAAACGATTTTGTGTACATTAGGAAGAGTCTATGGAGGTCAAAAGATTAATGGCCAGCCTTCACTATTTTAATCCCCCATATGAGTTTATGAAGCTGTATAAAATCACCAAATAATAAGCAGAATGAATATGGGAACGTGCCATGGTACTGAAGAGGTTAATCTGACACTACAAACTTTAAAACACTATTAAAAACTTGTGTAACTTCAACTAGAGGCTCTTTGAAGTGAAGTTACCAGCAGAGGTGTTCCAGAATATGACACACTAACAAAACTTCACTAAACATCGCGCTACTTACAAACTCCCGCCAGGATTTGCGTTTTCACTCGCGATCGCCGTGAAAGAAAATGGAACCAAGATCATGACAAGGAACGCCCGAGAAAAACACAGGAACTTCATTGACAACACGAACAGGGACTTGGATTCTAGGTCTGAGGTCCGTATTCAGAGACATTTTGCTCTTCCACCACGATTAGCGGGGCTTTCAAGAATGTTTTTCCAGTTAATGATGTAGAAATCTTGTCACTCTGCCTGTAGAACTGTAAATACATCTTTTGAAACGCTCTTCTCTCTCATCATGACTATTTTCAAGGGTCATGAAGATGATCAGCAGGGTTTTCAGGAGTGTTTCTCTAGTTTATAATATAGAAATCTTGTCAATCTGCCTCTAGAATCGTAAAACACCTAAAAAACGCTTTTCTCTCTCACTGCGACTGTTTTCCAAGGCCACAGAGATGACTAGCGGGGTTTTCAAGAGTGTTTTTGAAATTAATAATGTAGAAATCTTGTCACTCTGCCTCTAGAACCGTTAAAACACCTTTAAAAACTCGTATAAATTTAGATAAAGCCTTTTGAAATAGTGGAGGTGAAGCACAGAAGTATTTGAGAAAACGAGCCATAGAAACGCCTTCTCACCACGACAATATTTCAAGGCCGCAGAGACAACAAAGCCGTGTTGTTAGGACAGTTTCTCCTTTTAATAAACTAGAAATCTTCCCAATCTATCACCAGAACCATAAAAACACCCTTGAAAATGCTTTATTCCCTCACTATTACAAATTTTCAAGGCCGCAGAGACAACTAGCCGTGTTGTCAGGACAGTTTCACCATTTAGTAAGCCACAAATGTTAGCAATCCATCACTAGAACCATAAAAACGCTCTTAAAAACACGAGTATCTTCAACTGGAGTCTATGGAAAGCAGCGGTGGTGAGAGAGCAAAGCGTTTCAGAATACGTACCTGGGCGAGCGGGATATGGCGCGGGCTGGATATGGCGCAGGCGGGACTTTAAAGGAGTATTCCCGAAGTTTCTGAAGTTTTATGGTATTAGGAGGAAGCAGGGAAGTTTAGCGGTGAAGTAAGCGGCGTACAAGCGAAGCGTTGTCTGAGTTAGCGGTGTGTTAGGGGCGCTGTTGCTGTCACGCCGGATAAGATTGGGTAAGTTTGGCCTGTTTTGAGTGTCGTGGCTATATTTGGGCGGGTTAACGGGTGGTGATGCTGCTGCCCGGTGATAAGGTTAGACTTGTGGGCGTGCTACGACACATCTTGGTGGAGAAAGGA
The DNA here is from genome assembly GCF_017591435.1 of Portunus trituberculatus. Classification (NCBI taxonomy): domain Eukaryota; kingdom Metazoa; phylum Arthropoda; class Malacostraca; order Decapoda; family Portunidae; genus Portunus; species Portunus trituberculatus. The sequence continues at coordinate 10,597,740 of NC_059290.1, forward strand.
GATGGGAATAAAAGGAGAAAATAGAAGAGGTTTGGCTAGGTTAGGTTAAGGTTAGGTTAGATTAAGTTAGGTTGGGTTAGGTTGAGTTAGGTAAGGTTAGGTTAGGTTAGGTTAGGTCATGTTAAGGTAAGGTTAGGCTACTTATAAGAACCGATCTTTATGAAGGAAGGAGATGAAAATTCTCAAGTTTATAATGATGTAATTTATAAACTGTTTTTTAGTTTCAAATTGATTTTATGAACGAGTGAAATATATTTAAAGAGTCTTATGTATCTTCTTTTGAAGGCAAATAAATAAATAAATAAAATAAATAAAAAAATAAAGAGGAGAAATAGAAGAAAAGTAGGAAATATATATAGAATGTTTGGAAAGGAATAAGCAACTGGGGCAAAAAATTACAAAAAACACAAATTATGAATGAAGTCAAAGAAACTGAATAATAGAAACGGCAAGAATGAAACTGAAGATAAAAAAAAAGACAAATAAAAGATTAATTAAGAAGAAATAAAAGAAAAAAGTTAGCGGGAATTATGAAAAAAAAGACGAAACGAAAAGAAAAGTGAACATTGAGAGAAGTTACCGTTACAAACACAAATTTATTAGTACTCATTATCATTACTTCTATATTGTTAGGTTACTCTACTACATTATCTACTCTATATTGGGTAGTTTGTATGTATCTCTCTCTCTCTCTCTCTCTCTCTCTCTCTCTCTCTCTCTCTCTCTCTCTCTCTCCATAAATAAAGTCATGTCATTAACTGTATTTGCCAACGAAAAATTAAAATATTTCTGCGTTTTCATTATTTTTATTGTTATTATTTTTGTAGTAGTAGTAGTAGTAGTAGTAGTAGTAGTAGTAGTAGTAGTAGTAGTGATGGTGGTGGTAGTAGTAGTAGTAGAAGTAGTGGTAGAGTATCAGTAGTGGAAGTGGTAATAGTAGTAGTATAATAGTAGTAGTAGTAGTAGTAGTAGTAGTAGTAGTCGTTGTTGTTGTTGTTGTTATTATTGTTGTTGTTGTTGTTTATTTTAAGATGGCGACGGCAGGGCACTAAATATTGCAGTATAATCCAGCTACCTGTGTTTTTCTCCCTCGCTGCTTTTCAGTTACTCACAAACACAATAAAATAAATCAAACAAACTCCAAACTTTTATAAACCACCAAAAAAAAAAAAAAAAAAAAAAAAAAAAACTAACAAAGAACACAGCAATATGGAACCCTTGGCGCGGAGGTTCAAAAAAAGTGCGTTCAGATTATTAATGTTTCGTTCATCAGCTGTGGAATCGAGATTTAATTTATTACTCTTAATTAAATCTTATCGAAACTCAACTTAATAAACTAAAGCTCCTCATTAGATCTAAACAACGCTAATGTTCCGTATATAAAATTTTGTTCCTTCCATTTGAGGCAATTGTAGCAGCGGCATTAGTGGCCGATGAATTATGAAACTGGCGAAAAAAAAATGAAAGCAGAAAGTGTTAATAGAAAATGGGAAGTGGCTTCATTTATACTGCCAATAATAATAATAATAATAATAATAATAATAATAATAATAATAATTTCAATAATAAGAGAGAGAGAGAATATGTGTGTGTGTGTGTGTGTGTGTGTGTGTGTGTGTGTGTGTGTGTGTGTGTGTTCGTTAATAATTCTTCTAATAGTATTTTTTTTAATTATCCATCACAGTGAGTCTATAATATTCTCTTTGTGGTAGTGATGTGGTGTTGATGTGGTGGTGATACTAAATAATGATAAAAATAATACACACACACACACACACACACACACACACACACACATGAATTAATTTAAACCACTGACAGGAGGAAGGAAAGAAGGAAGGACGCTGCAGCAGGAGGAGGAGGAGGAGGAGGAGGAGGAGGAGGAGGATGTAATATAGAGATGAATGAGGAGAAATGATAAGGGAAGAAGATGAAGGAGGAGAGGGAAGGAGAATGATAATGCAGGAGATGAAAGAAAGATAAGTAGGAGAGAGAGAGAGAGAGAGAGAGAGAGAGAGAGAGAGAGAGAGAGAGAGAGAGAGAGGAAAACAATAAAATAAAACTAAAATAAATAGAGAAGCAAAAGAAATGAAGTAAAAAAAAGCCAAAAAATAAAGACCAGAAAAGAGAGAGAGAGAGAGAGAGAGAGAGAGAGAGAGAGAGAGAGAGAGAGAAAGCAAAATCTCAAAGTAAACGTTAATTAGCAGAATAATAACGAGAAATATACTTAATTCCAGACTCAGAGCGGTGGTGAAGGAAGAAGAAGAAGAAGAAGAAGAAGAAGAAGAAGAAGAAGAAGAGGAGGAGGAAGAGGAGGAGGAGGAGGCTGTGAGGAGAGCGAGGCCTTTCACACAAGTAAGGACTCTACTCTCACCTGTCCTATTGCACTAATGAGAGAGACCAAGCTAATGAGATAGACGAGAAGTGAGCCAATTTTTAAAGCGTGCAATTATACAGGCCAAAAATTCTCTCTCTCTCTCTCTCTCTCTCTCTCTCTCTCTCTCTCTCTCTCTCTTGTAACCTTTTTTTTTTTTTTTTTGCTCTTTTTCACTTGTTTTCATTTTTTTGTTATTTTTCCTTTTTTTTTTTTTTTTTTTTGTTATCAGGAAAGTCTCTCTCTCTCTCTCTCTCTCTCTCTCTCTCTCTCTCTCTCTCTCTCTCTCTCTCATTAATTTTTTTCCCTTACCGATCAATAATGTAATTTCTGAGTATTTATCTTTTTTTATCCTTACATTTTATTAATTTCTAGATTAATGTGCTGTTTTTTCTAGTTTTAATTACAAATACATTAGTGCAAGTACCTGCAGAGAGAGAGAGAGAGAGAGAGAGAGAGAGAGAGAGAGAGAGAGAGAGAGAGAGAGAAAAAGATAAGAATAGAGAAAAATTTGATTGGTGTTCGGTTTATAATGATGCTGAATCTTGTCCCTGTGGTGATGGTGGTGGTGGTGGTGGTGGTGGTGTTGTGGTGTTAGCGGCGCCCACAGTCAAGGAAGTGAACGCTCGCCCGGCCCTGTGTCACCGCAAAATGTGTCTCGGTTGGTTAAAATGTGGCTAAATATTTGGTGACAAGCTGAAATTGGTGATTATAATGAAGCCAAGACTGGTGATAAATTGAAGCTAAAACTGGTGAATGAAGCTAAAATTGGTGACTAGTGAAGCTAAAAAGTCTGGGGTTTATAATGAAGGTAAAATTCTGGTTACTGAAGCTGAAATTGGTGATTATAATGAAGCTAAAGATTGGTGATAAATTGAAGCTAAAACTGGTGAATGAAGCTAAAATTGGTGACTATAATGAAGCTAAAAATTTGGTGGTTACACTGAAGGTAAAATTCTGGTGAAGGGAGATAGGATTGGTGATTAGAATGAAGCTAAGACTGGTGATACGATGAAGCTAAAAGACAAACACTTCAAAATATAAGTGAAAAGAACAATATTTAAGCTTCCCTGATGACAGAATGAAGCTTAGACCGACTCACTGAAGCAAATAAATTAACGCTAATGACGCAACGAAAAAATTACGTATCAATTCACAATACAACGAAGCGGAAACACAACAACACCGCCAACACTGTCAACACCGCACAGAAAAAAAATAATAGACTGATACAATGACAACACCAACACACTCACCACTAACACCACTACACCATAAAGCAGGAAGAGAGATGGAGGATTAGCCCCACCACCACCACCACCACCACCGCCGCTGACGCCAAACAGAAACCCTATCAAGTAAACAACAGGATAATGGAATACGACAGCCTATATTCAGAAATGCCTTGTTCTTTCACCACGACAGTTTTGCAGGGCCTTAGAGACGACTGGCAAGATTTTCAAGACAATTTTCATCCTTATAACCTCGAAATTTTGACAGACAATCACTAGGACCATATAAATACCCTTAGAAACACGAGTATCTTCAACTAGAGCCTCTGGAAAATAGTAATGGCGAGAAAGTAAGACGTTTCAAAATACGGACTGAGCGAAGGACGATTAGAACCCAAATTAGCGGTACATCTTTGGCCTCCCCGTCGCGGCTCTTCTATTGAAACATCAGACGGTGTAGTGATCCCCGTGACTCCCTAGTGGCCAAAGGGCGGCTACTCCAATGACCTCCCGCCGCTAACCCCGAAAACTGTGGTTAATCCGTTCATTATCCGCCGAACGTGATACTGGGAGCGGCGGACAGCGGTGAGCGGAGCGGCCCGGGGGAGGGTGATGCGCTGCTCCCCGCTCGCTTCACCTCAGCTTCCTTCCTATCTCCCGTTTTTAAGTCCGTCTCTCTTCACTGACATCCTGAGGTGAAGAGAATGTGTCCGCCACTAAGACACTCGCATCCACTCACCTTTACAGCGGTCCCATGCAACCACACACGCCCACACGCCCACCACCACGCCACCTCACCACTCGCGACTCCTCACTCCCGCCGCTGCTGATGTTGCTATTCCTGGTGATGGTGGTGGTGGTGCTCGCTCGCCTTGTACCCTTACCCTCGTGCTCCCTGCTTAACTTCTCAACTAGTGCACGTAGCGGCCAGGCGTGCAGCGGCGAATGTAAAACAAGGTGCTTACATATTCATAGCACACACGACATGGCTTCCTTGCAATGCTCTCCGGGAAATGATGTACAGTCGTCACGCATCACTCAAGGGTGAAACTGACCCTCCACCACCACCACCACCACCACCACTACCACCGCCACGATCGCCAGGTGTGGTGTATTTAATGCGTCAATTATTTATGTTAACCGTCTGGGAAGGTAAAGTGAAAATTACAGGTGAATTAATGACAAGTTTTCCATCCTCCATTATCCTCCTGTCTTCTCGTCATAAATCGCCAGGTGTGTTAGTGAAGGCAGCGAGTGACAGGTAGAGTGAAGGTGTGCAAGGTGACATGCATCTCTGCCACACCTGTTATTAACCCCACACCTGTAATATCTTCCTCAGTACAGTACGTGTCACTTCACTTCACACGCACCACCACAACACAGTGCCACAAACGTCACCGCCACGAGTGCCACGCTTTACCTTTAATTAGTGCCACGTGCGAACACCTTTGGCCAGCGAGGAAGGAGTGGCGCCCATACCTGATAAACTGCGGCCATCAATCATGCCATGCCATCTCTCCAAGTCACCAGTGCCACCTCCACTCGCCGCTCACCACTCACTCACCTAACCCACTAATACATGCAAACACCAGGGAAAGCACAGCAGTTGCCTCGCCTCCACAGCACCACAGCCTGACACTCGCACCACCACACAGCACCATTGATGTGGCTGTGGTGGAGGCTGCAACATCACCACCACCACCACCACCACCAAGAGCGTAACTTACTGATTGCCTTGGTGTCACTCTTCTACAATTAAGACAATGAGTGCCACAGTGAACACGTGCGAGGAGGTGAAGGAGGTGACGTGATTCGGGTGTGTCACGCTGGGAGAGGGAGGCAGGGCGGGGCGGGGCGGGGCGGCAAGCACAGGTGAGGAGTAGGAGTAGGAGGAGGAGGTCTACTTACCCAGTACATATCCTGCGGCGCCCCTGAGCCGTCGTACAAACCCATGAGAGACGGAGTGGTCGTGCAGGCGGCGGCCCTCCACTGTCTACCTTCTCCTGTCTCCACTTAAACCAATCTTAACATCACTTGTGCATTTATCCAAGCCTTTTTTTTCCTGCCCCCTTTCTAATTCTCGTCCGCATACATATTTGT
>NC_059290.1:10608445-10620945 GCF_017591435.1 Portunus trituberculatus
GGAAAATAGATAAAAGAAAATAGCAGTATAATAATAATCTTTTATCATCTTTTTAATACATTCATTCTCAAGTTACCTGCGACTCTTCATTAATTATTCTCACCTGTCCGTCGCCGCCTGCCGCCTGCCGCTCGTCACAGGTAAACAGCTGACGTTAAGATTGACTATACCTGATGACACTTCCTTCATTATTATTATTATTATTATTATTATTATTATTATTATTATTATTATTATAGAAGTTGTTTTCGTTTATTTGTTTTGTGGGTTTTTTTTTAATGTGTGTTTTGATTCTCTCTCTCTCTCTCTCTCTCTCTCTCTCTCTCTCTCTCTCTCTCTCTCTCTCTCTCTCTCTCTCTCTCTCTCTCTCTCTCTCTCTCTCTCTCTCTCTCTCTCTCTCTCTCTCTCTCTCTCTCTCTCCTCCACTCTCCTCTCCTCTTCTTCCTCCTCCCTCCTCCTCCTCCTCCTCTCCTCCTCCTCCTCCTCCTCCTCCTCCTCCTCCTCCTCCTCCTCCTCCTCCTCCTCCTCCTCCTCCTCCTCCTCCTCCTCCTCCTTGTGGACCGTCACGCTGGTAATGACAATAATTATTCCATCACTGTCTCCTTGGCTGAATACAGTGTGTGTGTGTGTGTGTGTGTGTGTGTGTGTGTGTGTGTGTGTGTGTGTGTGTGTGTGTGTGTTTGTTAAAAAGGAAGCACAAAATATGGATTGACTCGCTAATTGCCAACTACTGCACTGTTTGATAGGTAACTGACAGACAGACAGACACACCGACAGACAGACAGACTGACAAACGAACAGACAGAAATTGACAGTAAAATTATAAACAATAAAAAAAACACACACAAAGGGAACACCAAACACCTCCAAAACCTGATACAAAAACAACAAAAACACCAAAAATAAATGAAAAAAAGAAAAATCCAAATGTAAACAAATCTGACATCAATATTTTACCATTTATATAGAAAAAAAAAATGAAAATAAACACTTTTTAATCATCGCCATTGAGACTCCCTAGTTAATTTAAGTCCGCGTGTCATTCAGGAGTCTTTGTTAATGAAGCAATACGTAACAAAGCTTTCTAATGGACGCGAGAAATGCATGATGGGAATATACTGTTGGTGGTGGTGGTGGTGGTGGTGGTGGTGGTGGTGCGTGGCCTCAATTGGTGTTGTGATGCTCTCGTGATCAATAAGAGTGAAGGTATACAGGTGGGCTGGCCTTAATTAATTTATGGGTGACTGAATTTACCTGTATGATGGATGAGAGAGAGAGAGAGAGAGAGTCAGTCGTTGTTAGTATTCATATCATGTTTGTTTTTTCGTTCCCCTCCATCTCTCTCTCTCTCTCTCTCTCTCTCTCTCTCTCTCTCTCTCTCTCTCTCTCTCTCTCTCTGAAACCCACAGTAATCAGAGCTCAGGTAATGTTCGGCGTGCGGTCCTCACCTGTAATTAACGCCAGGTAAGGAGGGCGACCAGGTGGCTCAGGTCAGATGGTTTGTGGTTACAGTGTGTCCCTTCAGTTTGTACCACCAACCCACTTTGAACCCCCCCTTACAAAGCCTCTCTCTTCCCCCACCCCTCTCTCTGTCTCTTCCCCCGTCCCTCCCTCTCTCTCTCTCTCTCTTTCAATGGTCACTCCCCCTCACCCCTCCCGGTCCCTTTTGTTATGGAGAGTAAGGCAAACAGTTTTCTTTGGTTGTGTTGGCGAGGGTGAGGAGGAAGTGACAAATGATCGCTTAATTGTAGTGTGAGGAACAAGGGTGATACAGTTTCTACAGTTTGGGAGTCTAGCTAACGTGTTTCTTGTGTTTGTCTCAGTTTCTACAGTTTGGGAGTCTAGCTAACGTGTGTCTTCTGTTTCCCGCTCTTTCCTTTCCCGTACGCCACGCAGAACTCTCAGTCATTGCCCCGTCGCATAGTTCTCAGCGTCAATCTTCGTCTCATAGCCCCTTTAAAGCTCCATCACATATTTCTCAGCTTCTCCCATCCTCTCACAGCCCCATCACAGCCCCATCACTCAGTCCCAGCATCTCCCATCGTCTCACAGCCCCATCACACTATTCTCAGCCTCTCCCATCTTTTCACAGCCCCATCACACAGTTCGTAGTCTTTCCCATCGTCTCACAGCCCCATCATTGCCCCATCACACAATCTCAGTATCTCCCATCCTCTCACAGCCCCATCATTGCCCCATCACACTATTCTCAGCCTATACCATCCTCTCACCGCTCCATCATTGCCCCATCACACAATCTCAGTCTCTCCTATCGTCGTCCTTACCATCTCCCATCCCTTCTCATGTCCATATTCAAAAACGTTTTGCCCTCTCATCACGACTATATTTTTCAAGGCAGCAGAGATGATTAGCGAGGTTTTCAAGAGTGTTTCTACAGTTAATAGTGCAGTAATCTTGTCACTCTGCCTCTAGAACCGTAAAACATCTTTAAAAATCGCTCTTCTCTCTCACCGCGACTATTCTCCAGTGCTACAGAAATTGATTAGCGGGATTTTCAAGAGTTTTTCTAGAGTTAATAGTGTAAAAATCTCGTCAATCTACCTCTAGAACCGTAAAAACACTTTAAAAATAACTCTTCTCTCTGATCACGACTATTTTCCAAGGCCACGGAAATGATTAGCGGGGTTCTCAAGTGTTAATAGTGTAGAAATCTTGTCACTCTGCCTCTAGAACCATTAAAAACATCTTCAAAACTCGTATAAACTCCGATAAAGCCTTTTGAAATACTGCAGGTGAAGTGCAGGTGTGTTTGAGAAGACGAGCTTTACCCTTTATTTTGAAACTCGTCTGCGCTTTACCTTTTTCCATTTTCCAAAGCTTCTAGTTCAAGTTACACGGGCTTCTTTAGGTGTTTCTGTGTTTCCAGCGATGAATTAAGATTTTGACATTAAAATCTTTATAATGAAACGCTTTTACGCCTCACCTTAGCACTTCCTGTAGTTTGTTTGTTTGTTTGTTTGTTTCTTTTAAGCACGCATGGTTCCACTGTACCACGATATTTGTTACCTGTCGTTTGGCTTTATTGATCTCTCAGGGAGCTGCGAATAACTTTATATGTATGGGAACTGGCGATTAAGTGGGCCTTTTTAAATCTTATGTTACCTTTAGACAGTTTCACGTCTGACTTAAAAAAAAAAAAAAGGTACACCGCTTTTTTTTTTTTTGTTTGTGTGTTTTCATGGACAACACAAAAGAGAAAGGAAAATGAAGGAAAAACACGGAAGAAAAGAAAGAAATCACAAAAATTACAAGGAAGAAGAAGGAAAGAGAAAGGAAAAAAATTATGTAACTTGGTAACCTTAGAAGACAACACGGAAGAAGAAGAAGAAGAAGAAAAGAAAGAAATACACGGGGAAAAACAAAGAAATGAAAAAAAAAGGAGGCTAACACTTACATTTAAAAGAAGAAAAGAAGAAAACAAACAACCTAGTAAATTTGAAATACGACACGGAAGAAGAAAAAAAATAAAAAAAAATGATAAAATATACACGAAAAATTATAGAAAAATGGCAAACAATCAATTTTAAAAGAAAGAAGAAGAAGAAGAAGAAGAAGAAGAAGAAGAGAAAAAGAAGAAGAAATAAAGCAACACAGTAAACTTAACAACAAAACAAGAGACAAAAGAGAAAAAGAAGAGAAAATAAAACTTCCACAAAATCGCAATGCCAGAGAGAGAGAGAGAGAGAGAGAGAGAGAGAGAGCCCCAGGTGATTGATTGCTGGGGGTTTGAACGCGTGTGTTGTCCCCTGCCACGCCCCGCCCCCCCCCCGCCACATCCTGCTTAAGATTGTATTTCCAAAGAGCAGACGTGGGGGAGCCAATGGAGGAGGAGGAGGAGGAGGAGGAGGAGGAGGAGGAGGAGGAGAGAGGAAGAAGAAGAGGAGGGAAAGAGAGTAAGGGAGAGGAAAAGAGGAAAGGCGTGACCAACGACCGTCTTAGAAAATGCAAGACGTTTTTGGAAGATGAAAAGGAAGCGAGGAGGAGGAGGAGGAGAGGAGGAGAGGAGGAGGAGGAGGGAAAAAAATATGAGGGAAAGGAAAAATGAAGGAAGGAAAGTGAGGGAGAGACGAGAAGGACCAAGAATAAAGAAAAGGAAAGGAAAAGATGAGAAATACGTGTACAGAAATTAATAAAATGAAAAGATAAGGAAGATAAAGTTTGGAGAAGACAAGAAAATGAATAAAGAAAATGATGAAAAAAAAAGAAAGAGAGAGAGAGAGAGAGAGAGAGAGAGAGAGAGAGAGAGAGAGAGAGAGAGAGAGAGAGAGAGAGAGAGAGAGAGAGAGAGAGAGAGATGAAAGAAACAAGAAGGAAAAATAGACTAATAGAATGAATAGATACTGGAGATAAATTTTGGAGAAGACAAGAAAGTGAATAGATAAAGAAAATGATGCAAAATGAAGGAAGAAAAATGAGAGACAGATGAGAAAGACGAAGAACAGAAAAAGAAAAGATGAAAAATGAAAGTTATGTATACAGAAATGAATGAAAGACGTGAATAAATAATGAATAACTGAAGAAAATGACGAAAAATGAATAGATAAACAACAAAAAAGAAAACGGAGGACGAAGAAACAGTTGTAAAGAGCTTAATTAGAACTAGTGGCCAAAATAACCAACAGACAGACAGACAGACACACACACAATTTCTACAAACTTCAAGCCACATACTATAAAATGATCTATTGAAGGTGTGAACAGGTGAACAGACAGGTGAGAGACTAATTGGGACAGGTAATGACAAGGACAGGTACGGTGCAGTTAGATAGACAGACAGGTAAACATGCACAGCTAAATAGACAGGTGAGAGAGACTAGATAAAGACAGGTAATGACAGATAGATAAATAGACAGACAGTTAAACATGAATAGACAGCTGAGAGAGACTAAATAAAGACAGGTAATGACAGATAGATAGACAGACAGACAGACAGGTGGATACAGACAGGTAGACAGAATAGATAGTTAGAGACAGGTAGATCAACGCGCAGGGCTAAATTAAAAGTAAATGGTAAACGGAAATATAGTTTTTGTTGATAAAGAGACGAAGGGAGCAATGATAAAAAGATGATAATGTAAACAGGTAAACGAAACAAAAAAAAAAAATAGTTGCACACACACACACACACACACACACACACACACACACACACACACTATAGCACTTGGAGGAGGAAATATGTGCAGGAGGGGAAGAGGAGAAAGTAAAAGGCTTCTCATTTCATCGTCCTTTTTCTTCTCCTTGCCTGACCCCAGCGCCATCTGTCAACAGGGAGGCGCAAAAGTCAACTAAGGACCGCCCTGGGAGAGCCTATTGCACCAGAGGAATGAGAGGAGGAGGAGGAGGAGGAGGAAGGAGAGAAGAGGGAGCACTAACGAAGGAAGGAAGAAGAGAGGAGGTAAAGTTTCTATCGTGTTTGTTTTCTAGGCAGAAGAGGGGAGGAAAAATTTATTGTAGTAGCAGTAGTAGTAGTAGTAGTAGTAGTAGCAGTAGTAGTAGTAGTGGTAGTTAGAGGAGGAGGAGGAGAAGAAGGAAGAGAAAGAGGAAGAGGACAAGGATGGAAGTGGATGTAGTCATAGTAGTAGTTATAGTAGTAGTAGTAGTAGTAGTAGTAGTAGTAGTAGTAGTAGTAGTAGTAGTAACATTTAGAGCCACAAGAATGAACTAAAACATAAGAAAAAATCCCATACAAGAGAGAGAGAGAGAGAGAGAGAGAGAGAGAGAGAGAGAGAGAGAGAGAGAGAGAGAGAAACTAACCATCGATACACGTGAAAATAGTAGGAAACATAAAGATAAGGAGCAGTGTAGGAGATAACACAAACCCTCTCTCTGATAACGACACGCCCCTGCATTCCTCAAGGCATCGTGTGTCTGGCAGCGACGACACACCACTGACAAGGAAAGGTTATCGTACTGTATGTAAATTTCGTTAATGGAGATGTGTGTGTGTGTGTGTGTGTGTGTGTAGATAAGTAGTTTTACATATTTAACTATCTAATTATTTTATTTCTTTTAGTATTTTATTTTTTTGCCATTTATTAAAGTGTAATGAGACAAGTTTTTATTGATTTATTTCATTCTATTTATATATTTATATTTATTTATTTATTTATTTATTTATTTTTGTGAAAAGAAGTGTGAAAGAATTCCATGCATGGCTTTAGAAGATATAATTAGGTTAAGTTAGGTTAGGTTAGGTTAGGTTGGATTAGATTGGGTTGGGTTGAGTTAGGTTAGGTTAGGTTAGGTTAGGTTAGATTGGGTTGGGTTGAGTTAGGTTAGGTTAGGTTAGGTTAGGTCAGGTCAGGTCAGGTTAGATTGGGTTAGGTTAGGTTAGGTTCGGTTAGGTTAGGTTAGGTTAAGTTGGGTTAGATTGGGTTGGGTTGAGTTAGGTTAGGTTAGGTTGGGTTGGGTTGGGTTAGATTAGGTTAGGTTGGGTTAGATTGGGTTGGTTAGGTTAGGTTAGTTTACATCCCGTTACATAAAGATATTTAATCGGAGCACTTATATACTGCTTAACTTGAAGGTAGCTTAGGTATGGTTAGGTTTAAGTTGGTTTAGATTAGGTTAGGTTAGGTTTGAGTTGGGTTAGATTAGGTTAGGTTAGGTTGTGGTTAAGTTAGTTTACGTTTGTTAATCGGAAAATTCAGTACACCACATATAGTTTAACTTGAGAGTAGGTTATGCTGGTTTGATTAAGTTCGGTTTGGTAACATTACATCGATTTAGTTTAAATTACGTTATATAAAGTTAGTTACCCGGAAAATTTTGTACTCCTCTGATGAACTACCTTGAATGGAAAGAGAAGTACATCATAGCTTGTCTATATAGCGAAGCACACCACCAGCCTCCTCTCATACTACAACATATAGACCTAATGGATCGGAAACCTCTGTCTGTACGTCCTCTTACATCGCTTAACCTAAGAGAAGGAAAGCATAATGAAGATTTTTTCTATCTATATTACAAGACGCAGTGAATCGGAAAATTTTGTGCGTGTGTGTGTGTGTGTGTGTGTGTGTGTGTGTGTGTGTGTGTGTGTGTGTGTGTGTGTGTGTGTGTGTGTGTGTGTGTCGGGTTATCATGGCTGCGGGCGCGGGCTGGTCGGCGTGAACGGGTAGAGGTGGTGGTGGTGGTGGCGGTCAACATTTTACTGCCCAAGAGCCGAGAAGCTGAGGCGCAGGTAAGCAGCAGCAGCGTGAGAAGGTGGGAAGGTGGGCGCGGCGGCGTGTGTGGTGCCGCGTCAAGCCCCGTGGGAACACTGAGCCACGGGAGAGGAGAGAGAGAAGGTGTGACATGCTTTTCTTTATACTTTCTTTTTTTTACTTGAAGTTTGTTTCCCCTCGTAATGTTTTTATGATCTGTTTTCCATTTTCTTTTTTTTTTTTTTTTTTTTGTCGTTTTCTTTTGTCATTATGTGTGGTTGTTGTTTTTTGTCGTGTTAATTGTAGTGAGAGTTTTTTTTTATTATTTTTTACTTATTACTATTATTATTATTATTATTATTATTATCATTATTTGTGGTACTAGTCTTAGTAGTAGTAGTAATAGTAGCAGCAGTAGTAGTAGCAGTAGTAGCAGCAGTAGTAGTAGTAGCAGCAGTAGTAGTAGTAGTAGTAGTAGTAGTAGTAGTAGCAGCAGCAGCAGTAGTAGTAGTAGTAGTAGTAGTAGTAGTAGTAGTAGTAGTAGTAGTAGTAGTAGCAGGTCACAAGAACTATAAAGCTTTCTTGACAACATAATACTTCTCCTCCTCCTCCTCCTCCTCCTCCTCCTCCTCCTCCTCCTCCTCCTCCTCCTCCTCCTCCCGCAGCGGTCGGGCCTTGCGGTGTGGCGGTGATGGGAAGAGGCAGAGAAAGAAGGGGTAGTAGGAAGAGGTGCTACTTCAGGAGAAAAAAATAAAGATGAAGAAGAGGAAGAAGAAGAGGAAGAAGAAGAAGAAGAAGAAGAAGAAGAAGAAGAAGAAGAAGAGAAGGAGGAGGAGGAGGAGGAGGAGGAGATACGAAAAACATAACATAGAAAAAGAAAATGAAAAACGAAACAAGGAAGATAAAATAAGATTGGAAGCAAGAAAGAGGAAGAGAAGAATGAAGAGATAAGAAGAAATAGAAAACGAATACAAGAAGACAGAAAAGGAGATGAAAGAGACACAAGAAGAAGAATAAATTGAAGAAGAGCCTTGAGAAAGAGGAAGAAAAAAATGAATAAAGAAGAAGAAGGAGGAGGAGGAGGAGGAGGAGGAGGAAGTAGAGAATAAGTAAGAAGAAAATGGAAGAAGAAAAGGATGTGAAAGAAGGAGAAGAAGAGGAGGAGAAGAAGGAGGAAATACGAAGACGATAACAGTGAAAAAAGGGAATAAAAAATAAAGCAATAAATAAGGAGAGAAGAATAAAGAAGAAGAAGAAATAGAAAAGAATACAAGAAAAGAAAAGAAAGAAGATGAAATAGAAAAATTAGAATAAATTAAAGAAGAACCGTGAGAAAGAGGAAGAAACATAAAGAATAAAGAAGAAGAAGAAGAAGGAGGAGGAGGAGGAGGAGGAGGAAGAACCGAAGAAGAAGTAAGAAGGATGCGGAAGGAGAAGAAAAGGATGTGTAAGAATAAGGAGAAGGGAAAAGGAAGAAAAAGTACGAAGATGACAACAATGAAGAAGGAAGATAAAGAAGATGTGAAGCAAGAAGGAGGGAGAGAAGAACGAAAAAAAAAAATAGAATGAGAATGAGAAGAAGAAAGAAAAGGAGATGAAAGAAACAAGAATAAAGATGAATTGAAAGAAGAGACATGAGAAACAGAAAAGAAGAAGGAGGAGGAAGTGAAGCGAAAATAAGAAGGATGTGGAAAGAGAAGAAAAGGATGTGAGAGAATGAGAAGGAGGAGGAGGAGGAGGAGGAGGAAGAAGAAGAGGAGCGTGAGAGCCAAGACCTAGCGAAGGAGTAATAAAATGAGGGACCGCACGAGGGAGAGAAGGAAGGAAGGAAGGAAGGAAGGAAGGAAGGAGAGGACGAAGGAGGTGAATGGACACAAACAGAGAGTAAAGAGGAAGAGAGAAAAAGAAGTAAGTTTATTTTTATTTTCATTATCTTCTTTTTCTTCGTTTTTTTTATGAGAAGAAAAGAAGAGTGAGTTGTTTTCATTTTTTTTTTTCTTCATTTCTTTCTTTTTTATTGTTGTTGTTGTTGTTCTTGTTATTGTTCCTCCTTCTCTTCTTCTTCTTTCCTTCTTCTTTCCATCTTCTTTTTTCCTCTTCTTCCTCTTTCTTTTCTATATGAATAAATAATGAAGAAGGAATTAATAGAAAAAAAAAAAAAATAGTCAGAGGAGGCCGAGAGTAAAGTGAGAGAGAAGAGGAGGAGGAGGAGGAGGAGGAAGAAGAAGAAGAAGAAGAAGAAGAAGAAGAAGGAGGAGGAGGAATAGAAGGAGTGGATGGGGGTGACAGGACGCGCCCCACCAGACAAAAGGGAGATAATGGGAGTTACTTAGCGCTGGTCGTGTGTGTGTGTGTGTGTGTGTGTGTGTGTGTGTGTGTGTGTGTGTGTTGACTCTTCACTGAGGTGTTTGCTTAATGGGCTTTAAGAGGTATTCGATAGGCGTGTGTGTGTGTGTGTGTGTGTGTGTGTGTGTGTGTGTGTGTGTGTGTGTGTGTGTGTGTGTGTGTGTCGATACATTTACAGACACACACACACATGAAATCATTTTTTATATTACATGATTTTTTTTTTCTTTCAGCAAATTTGTGTGTTTCATATGAATAATTCTCTCTCTCTCTCTCTCTCTCTCTCTCTCTCTCTCTCTCTCTCTCTCTCTCTCTCTCTCTCTCTCTCTCTCTCTCTCTCTCTCTCTCTCTCTCTCTCTCTCTCTCTCTCTCTCTCTCTCTCTCTCTCTCTCTCTCTCTCTGGACAGTGGTTGCGGTTAGTGGTTAGTTTCACGCATCGTTTTTGGTCTTGATGGTCGTGGCGTCTCGGAGGGCGTTCAGGAGTCCTACTGATGTATCCTGCCTCCTCCGGGTGGTCCTTCGTCCTTGCGCAGTCCTGGAAGTGACCCCCCACCTTCCGTAGCCGCCACCACCACCACCGCCGCCGTCCCCGCCCACGCCCCCGCCGTGGTCCTCCGCCTACCACTCGCCCGGACATACTCATTTGAAAAGCTTTGTTCTATGTCTCCAACTCTCCAAGTCTCCATCCCGCAAGGTTGGTATCCCTCTTTATTTGGTGTTGTGTTGTGTTGTGTTGTGTGGTGTTGTGTGGTGTTGTGTGATGTTTCTCTCTCTCTCTCTCTCTCTCTCTCTCTCTCTCTCTCTCTCTCTCTCTCTCTCTCTCTCTCTCTTTCTGTGGTAGGTTTGTTTTATTACTTCATTTTCTTCCATTTTTGCATTTTTTTTTTTTTACATATTCGTTCTTAGTGTAACTCTCCTCTCTCTCTCTCTCTCTCTCTCTCTCTCTCTCTCTCTCTCTCTCTCTCTCTCTCTCTCTCTCTCTCTGGATTCGGGTTCAGATTCAGTTCGGTTTGAGGTTTATTAGGTTCGTGTGAGATCCGAATCACTGGGCATCGTTTGATCTGGACCGGTGATAAGTTGATGCTTCCTAGAGATAGCGGGGCCTACTTTCCTGGATTAGCGGAAGGCAGGGTCCGTCCGTATTCAGAAACGCTTGGCTCTCTCACCTCGACTGTTTCCCAAGACCACAGAAATGACTAGCCGGTTAAAGTGACACGCGTTTTAAATAATGTTTTTTGGGGTTCTAGTAAAAAGATTAACAATATTTCTACATCATTAATAAGGAAAAGCACTTGAGAACCTGGACAGTCATCAGTGTGTCCACGGAAGATAGTGAGAGACCAGTGTTAATAGTGACAGTAGTGAATGGTAGCAGAAAAAAAAGAGAAAAAAGGGGGAATTATACATTATTAACAGAAAAGAAAAGTGAAGATGCTTTTGATCACGAAGAATAGTGAGAGGGCAGTGTTAATACTAGCCTAAGTGAATGGCAGCGGAGAAAAGAGAAAAAAAAGGAGGAATTATATATTGAGTATCTACATTATTAACAGGAAAAAAAGAAAAGTGAGAATATTTTTAATCACGGTGAATAATTAGAAAGGAAAGTGCTAATACGAGTACTAGCCTAAGTGAATGGCAGTAGAAAGAAATAAGGAGGTATCACGTTTTCACCTTCTACATCAGTAATAAGAAAAAAAGGACGCTTGAAAGAAAACTCGGTCATAAAAATAGTGAGGAGAGAGAGTAACCGTTAATACTGATCAAGAGTATAACAACAGATAAAAAAAAAAAAGAAAGAGGAATTATGTCTTTACTATCTATATCATTGACAGGAAAGAAAAAGAAAACGCTTTAGAATTCCTTATGATCATGAAAATATTGAAATACCAAAGCGTTAGTACCTACTTGTCTAAGAGAGTAAGAGGAGGAAGTCAAGAGGAGGAGAAGAAATCATGTTTTAGCAACTATATTAAGAGGAAAGGAAAAAAACGCTTGAAAAAATAATAAAAAGCTTTAGAATTCCTTTTAACCATGAAAATAGTGAAATAGCAAGGCGTTAGTACTGACCTAAGAGAATGACAGGAAAAATCAAGAGAAGGAGAAGAAATCATGTTTTTAGCAACTATACATTATCAAGAGGAAAGGGAAAAAACGCTTGAGAACAAAAAAGTGCTTGAGAACCATTTTATTCGTGGAAAATAGCGAGAGAGCAGAGCGTTAATACTGACCTAAGAAAATAACAAGAGGAAAAATAAGGAAGGTTTCATATACTGTTCACATCAAGAAAGAAATATATGAGGACTTAATTGGTCATAAGAAAATAGTGAGGAGTGAATGAAAGGAAAATAAAATCTATAAGTCATATCTAACATCCTTGGGGCTGATATGACACAGACCTCCTCTCTCTCTTCTCACCTGCTTTGCCTGACGCCTCGCTGCTCAACACACACATCAGGTAACGCTTCACACACACACGCACGCGGCCGTCCCCTTAAGGCGTCAGGCTTCTAAGGGCTGAGATCTTTTATTCATGCCACTGATCCGCTTCATCTACTCGCCACCCTTCCCGGAAGTCACCCACCAGCCACCCTCCCGCCACCAGCCACCAGCCACCCGCCATCCGCCTGCCAACCCGCCCCCCACTCCCGCCACCGACCCACGAAGATGATAACAGCGAAGAAGGAAATGAAGAAGGAAGATAAAGAAGATTTGAAGCAAGAAGGAGGGAGAGAGGAATGGAAATAATAGAATACCAACCTCCTATCACTCACCACCCACCACTCACCCACCTCCACAACCACCACCACCACCACCACCCACCCACACGCCAGCTGGTACGGACACCCACACACCCACTTAAGAAACAGAATGAGAGATCAGTGTGGCTTTACCCTTATCGGTCCAGATCTAAGGCAGTCGAGCGCCGCAGACACGCCCCCCTCTGTGTCCCGTCGCGGCGCTCTTTGAATGGTCCATGGGGGTGGTCTC
>NC_059290.1:10625945-10668445 GCF_017591435.1 Portunus trituberculatus
TTCTTATTTGCCAACGAAGAATTATAAACGTCCAGCTTCACTCTAACACAAACTTCACTAATAACTTATCAACACACACAAACACGCTAATGATTCTTACCTTTCGCTATTCAATGTACAAAATGAAGATAGATAATTGACTTACCAACGTGGAAATATAAACGTCCAGCTTCTCTCTAAAACAAACTTCACTAATAACTTATCAACACACACACAAACACCTTAATGATTCTTACCTTGCGCTATTCACTCTACAAAATGAAGATAGATATTTTGACTTACCAACATGGAAATATAAACGTCCAGCTTTACTCAAACACAACCTTCACTTACAACTTATCAACTCGTACACACACACGCTGATAACTTCCTTGCGCCATTCACAGCGGGAGAGGAAACTGGCCATTGCGAGGAGGTGAAGGAGGACACAGAGACACAAATAAGCTGGTGTGGAGTGTCTGATAAGTGGCCGGAATGTAAATATATGCTTGGTTAACAGGTGGAGGAAGCCCCGGCGCTGTGGTGTGAGGAGGATGAAGGCCACAGCTGTATGGACGATCTGATACAAGGCACAGCTGAGGAGAGGGAAAAAAATTATCTGTTCAGAGCTGTCTAACTTTCCTGTCATGTGCTGCTGGGAGAATTTATTGCTGCATTAAAGAGTACCATTGTTTTTATCATAGATGCAAGAGGTAGTGTGTGTGTGTGTGTGCGTGCGTTTGTGTGTACGTGTGTGTACGTGTGTGTTGAGTCAAGGAGCGGGTTATAACGAAGCTTATCTGCAATGTTACGTATATGATCACATCACTTCAATGCAAACACGCCACGTTGCTTGACTAGTTGACGATAAATTCATTAACCACATCCGCGATACACGAATTGAGTTACACGAATAAGAATATACACAAAAACTCAACAAAAAAGGAGCAAGAATCGTCAAGACCTGCATTAGAATCACCCAAAACTTGCAATCAAACTCCAAACACAGCTCGTTAAAGTCCTTCGATCCCCTTAACATTTATATCATCTATACCCGCCCATTTCGTTTATACCCTCACTGCATCCACCCGCCCCTTCACCACCCCCAACCACACCCACTCCTCCACCCATTTATAGCCGCCATTTCCATATTCCCAGCGGTGCCCACTATTTATGCAAATCACACACCAATTATCTTTATCGAAACGGAGTGATTCTTGAACTGATAAGAGCAAATGACTGTCTAGGACCACCGGAGCGGGAATTGTGTGCTTCCGTTCTGTGTGTGTGTGTGTGTGTGTGTGTGTGTGTGTGTGTGTAGGTAAGTCTTAGTACATACATAACACGATAGGGAAGTGTTGTGTAGCTGTGGGGCAGAAGGGGAAGGAATAAGAGGAAGGAAAGAAGGACAGGTGAAGGAAGCAGAGAGAAGAGATGGAGGGGAAGAGGAGGGGACGAGGGGCGGACGTCAACTAAAGGTTAATGAGCCTTATTCACCCTCAGGCAAAGGAAGGGGAGCGTGTCAATGAAAAAGTGGGAGAAGGGAAGGCAAAGGGGAGGCAGGATGATAAAAGGGAATGTTAAAAGAAGGGGGATGAGAACGGAAAGGCGAAGCGAGGCGAGGCGAAGCGAGGGAGACAAGACAAGCAGTAGGAAGGAACCAGCGAGTGATGGTAAGTGTTAGTTTGATGATAAAGAAACGCACGATAATTGAAAGTAAAGGGAAGTTGTTGGAGTGATGATAAATGATTACTTGTGTCATTACAGTGAAAGTTAAACAAAGAATATTTATCATCTTTTTTCTTTACTTTTTTTGGTTCATTAACTTCTTCAGTACCGTGACGCGTTTCCATATTCATTCTGGTGACTGTTTGGTGATTTATACAGATTCAGAAACTTATGTGCGGGAAAGGAAGACTCTGGCCATTAATCTTCTGCCCTTCATACACTTTTCCTAATGTCACTAAATTGGTCTGCACACCCAAAACTCGCATTTCCATATTCATTCTGCTTACTATTTGGTGATTTTTTATATCTTCAGAAACTTAAAATAGTGAATACTCTGACTATTAATCTCCTGACCTCCATAGACCGTTCCTAATGTCAATAAAATGGTCTAATCACACCCAAAACTCAAGGTAAAAATGTCTCCCAGTACTGAAGGGGTGAAGTAATATCTCGCATCTTTAGTGTCGTAGTTCTTGTTCTTACTGTAGACTATAAACATTTTTCTCTACAGGATAAACTGGACTGATTCAACTTTCTAGCACAAATTGACATACATTTCCACCTTCCTCCTTTTTATTAATGAGATCAAGATTAGCAAATTCCAAGGAGGCGAAAAAGCAAGAATTCTACTTTACTTAAGATACAACCAGTCAGTCAGCCAGTTAACAGTCAGTCAGTCAGTCAGTCAGTCATCTATTCACCAATCCAATCAACCAGTCAGTTAATAAGTGATTCAGTCATCCTTTTTATTCCAGTCAGTAGCCAGCCAAACAGTCAACCAGTCAGTCAGTCAACCAGTCACCCGGGCATCTAGTCAGCCAGTCACCCAGTCAGCTATCCAGTCATCCAGCCATCTAGTCAAACAGTCAGCCAGTCACACAGCCAGACAGTCATTCAGTCAACCAGTCACCCAGCTAGATAGTCAGTCATTCGGCCATCCAGTTAGCCAATCATTCACCCAGACAGTCAGTCAGTCAATCAGGCAACTAGTCACTAAACCAGACAGTCAGCCAGTCAATCAGTCACCCAGCTAGTCATCCTTACAACCAACCAGTCATCCAGATAGTCAATCAGTCACCCAACCAGACAGTCAGCCAGTCAGTTTGTCACCCAGTCAGCCATCCAATAATCTAGTCAACCAGTCACCAGTCACCTAGCCACCGAGACAGTCAATCACTCACCCAGCCAGTCAGTCAGCCAGTTAGCTAGTCACCAGCCAGGCAACCACGCATGACGGTAGACAGGTGGCGCGATCTGTTCCGCTCCGTTAGTCCTTCTCGATCTGCTTCTCTGGTAGTGCCCGGCCTGGCAAAACAATGTCAAGTGTGGTGGTGGTGGTGGTGGTGGTGCTGGTGCTGGTGGTGGTGAAAGGGTTAAAATATGGCTGTTTTGAGGTGGTTTTTTTTTCGTTTTTGTTTTGTTTGTGTGTGTTTTGTTTGTATGTGTGTGTGTGTGTGTGGTGTGATATGTTTACACTGTATACTTACACACACACACACACACACACACACACACACACACTACTACTATTCCTCCTCCTCCTCCTCCTCCTCCTCCTGTTTATCTGTTCTATCCTTACCTCCTACTAAGTATGTAGCTTCTGTACATGTAGTTTAGTAAACGAATGACCTCGTCATAGGTCGCAAGGCCTCCTGTCACTCGTCTTTCCTATGTATTCCGATGTATGTATTCCTCCTCCTCCTTCTCCTTCTCCTCCTCCTCCTCCTCCTCCTCCTCCTCCTCCTCCTCCTCCTCCTCCTCCTTCTACTACTACTACTACTACTACTACTACTATTCCTCCTCCTCCTCCTCCTCCTCCTCCTGTTTATCTGTTCTATCCTTACCTCCTACTAAGTATGTAGCTTCTGTACATGTAGTTTAGTAAACGAATGACCTCGTCATAGGTCGCAAGGCCTCCTGTCACTCGTCTTTCCTATGTATTCCGATGTATGTATTCCTCCTCCTCCTTCTCCTTCTCCTCCTCCTCCTCCTCCTCCTCCTCCTCCTCCTCCTCCTCCTCCTCCTCCTCCTCCTCCTCCTCCTCCTCCTCCTCCTCCTTCTACTACTACTACTACTACTACTACTACTACTGCTACTACTCGTACATAACTCACCATCACAATAAATTTCGCACATGCTTTGCTAATATTTCACCACTACCACCACCACCACCACCACCACCACCACCAAACACAAACAAATACCTGAAAACATCATCAAAACCCTCCATAAGTGAATAATTCAGTTTCAGATCTCAAAACCCCGAAATATTTAGGACGACGAGAGAGAGAGAGAGAGAGAGAGAGAGAGAGAGAGAGAGAGAAACCTCAAACCTTTCCCATGGCGGAGGAAATTATCAAGAATCACAAACATTCCTGGACTCTGCTTCGGTATTTGCAATGGAAATTAACCGACCTGAGCATACCTGCCGTTACACCTTGATTAGCACCCCGGAGAAAGCCCCCAGCAAGCAACACAACCTCACAAAAACACTCCAAACACTCCTGAACCCTTTACAACCTCGCAAACAACCCCATAACACCTCAAAACCACTAAATAATGCAAAGAAATGATACGTTTTTTTACCCCTTCCTTGCTTAGCCTGCCATAGAAAACGTGAACTGCTAATGTCAAGTAAGGGTAAACTATTTCAAACCGAGGCAGGATTGGAATGCTAAATACTCTGTCTTGAATGCTGTCAGTAATTCAAGCTTGTGACACGAATATGTAGGAAGGGAAGATGGAGATGGAGAGGAGAGGTAGAAGGGGAGGAATGCTGGCTTGCTGGCTTACTGACTTGTTGGCGTGTGGAGATACTGTGCTTCTCTCTCTCTCTCTCTCTCTCTCTCTCTCTCTCTCTCTCTCTCTCTCTCTCTCTCTCTCTCTCTCTCTCTCTCTCTCTCTCTCTCTCTCTCTCTCTCTCTTTTCTGTCTTTCGTTGTCTCTCTCTCATGCATGTTTTAGTTATGTCTGTCATCCGTTGTCGTGAAGTAAGAAGTGTCATCAGCTGTTATAGTACACAGTTTGTTGATCTTATTATGCTGTGTGTGTGTGTGTGTGTGTGTGTGTGTGTTTCCTTGTTCTATATTTGTTCTTTGGTTTGAATACTTGAATCATATAAGTAAAGTCCTTTTTTTTAATGTAACGAAGGTAATTATTAAACATTATTATTTACTTTGAGTGTAAAATAGTGCTATATGAAAAAAAGTGAAGAGAATTTGAGTTTTAGAAGGAATAAATAAAAAGGAATAAAAGTTAGATTAAAAGAGAGAGGATGAGGAAGAGGGAGAGAGAAAAGAAAAGAGAGCAGAGGATAACAGAGAGGATGTTTGGGGAGTTATGCACGAGAGAAAATAAAAGAATGAATGGAAGAGTGTGAAAGAAAATCAAAGAGAGAGAGAGAGAGAGAATGTGAAAAAAAAAATGAGAGGCATGGAAGTAAAAAAAATGGAGAGAGACAGACAGAAAGAGAGAGACACACACACACACACACACCACCACCACCACGTCCACCACCACCATTTCTCACCACTCCACAGTAGCTTTGAGGGAACAGGGCGAGGAATGCACGACCGTCTCTTATCATTGCCCTAACATTCCACCGTCCCTCCCACCACCACCACCACCACCACTACGACTCTGAGGGAGGTCGTCATTAAAAGTCGTGCGTTAATTGCAGGTGAAATTGATCTGGATGCTACCTGGAGTCCGTCGAGATGAGAGGAACGCAAGACTTGGGGGATTTCAACTCGTATCTTGTTGGACTTCTCTCTCTCTCTCTCTCTCTCTCTCTCTCTCTCTCTCTCTCTCTCTCTCTCTCTCTCTCTCTCTCTCTCTCTCTCCTCCTCCAAATGGTCGTAAATTATGGAATCCGATGCGATATGGAGTTCAAGGGTTCGTGTGTGAGAGACAGGGCAGAGGTGACCTGGCCAGCTGGAGAGAGAGAGAGAGAGAGAGAGAGGCAGTAGAGAGAATGTAAAAATAAGAACTTTCAGAAAACAAGGCTTCATATTCAACCAATAAGTTAGAGAGAGAGAGAGAGAGAGAGAGAGAGAGAGAGAGAGAGAGAGAGATCATGGGCAGTACTTTAATCTGTTCCTCGTGGTGGTGGTGGTGGTGGTGTAAATGGAGTTGAAAGTCAGTTAATGATAAAGGGAAAGAAATGAGAATACGTGTGTGTGTGTGTGTATGTATTGTATGTATGTGTGTATGTGTATCTATATATTTTTCTTTTTTTTTTTAAGTTGTGGCCTATAGCGCCTGTAGGTAATTTGAAGAGTATTGGAAGCCCTGTTCAGTTTCCACCCATTAGCGGCGCAGGCAATTTTATTTATAGTGGTACCCATATTAGGGCCCATATCACCACACAAGCGCATCTTTGGTGTAAGGCAATAACACCTTCACCTGGCGACATGTGGCTAACTTTAAACCACTCCACAAATGGCAAAGTTTCAAGGCGGCACGTGGTGGGTTTGTGCATGTTTGTGTATGGTTAGAAGGAGGAGGAAAGGAATGTCACGGCTACTTCCTTCCTGTGTGTGTGTGTGTGTGTGTGTGTTTGTGTGTGTGTGTCTGTGTGTGATTTGAGGTGGGTCCATATAAAATTAATGTTTTTTTTTTCAAGTTCATTTATTTATTGTGTTGGTTAATTTATCTATCTATCTATCTGTTTATTTATCTACTTATTTGTTTATTTATGTATGTGTGCGAGAGGGATTAAGAGTAGTGGTGGTGGTGCTGGTGGTGGTTCTCTCTCTCTCTCTCTCTCTCTCTCTCTCTCTCTCTCTCTCTCTCTCTCTCTCTCTCTCTCCACGTATATCCTCTTCCTTTGACATCTTCCTCTCCTCATCTTTCCTCCTCCTCCTCCTCCTCCCAACAATTATGTATCTTTGTACTACAACACCTCTCTCCTCCTCCTCCTCCAACCTCCTCCTCCTCCTCCTCCTCCTCCTCCTCCTCCTCCTCCTCCATCTTCTTCAACATATCTCTCCTCTCCCACGTATTGTCTTCTTCAGCATTCCTTCCTCCTGTCTTCACCACTCATTGACCTCCTCCTCTTCCCCTCCTCCTCCTCCTCCTCCTCCTCCTCCTCCTCCTCCTCCTCCTCCTCCTTCTTCTCCTCTCCTTTAACTAGTCTTGGTATCTTCCCTTCATCATCACTTTTTCTCCATCTCTCTCTCTCTCTCTCTCTCTCTCTCTCTCTCTCTCTCTCTCTCTTTCTAACAAGTCAAAATAACAATTAACAAGGGGCTAACAACCTTTTCCCTCAGTCTTCTGATGATTATCGCCCTTACAGTCATGCGCAGAACTCCACTCTCTCTCTCTCTCTCTCTCTCTCTCTCTCTCTCTCTCTCTCTCAAGGGATCAAGAGGGAAGACTTGAGAGTGAGGGGAAAAATATATTAAAATGATTTAAAGAAGATATTTTTAGTGTGTTATGTTACGTGTAGGTTTTGCGCGCCCTCCTCTCCCCTCTCTCTCTCTCTCTCTCTCTCTCTCTCTCAAGGTAATAGTGATGTAGTGGTGTGCGTGGGTGTGTGGTGGTGGGGTGTGGGTGGAGAGAGGAAAGGGTTGTGTGTGTGTGTGTGTGTGTGTGTGTGTGTGTGTGTGTGTGTGTGTGTGTGTGATAAATCATGTACGTAGTAATGATAAGAAATACATAAAAAAAACACCAAATTTTACGCACTAAACACACACACACACACACACACACACACACACACACACACACACACACACACCACAGAAAACCCCAATAAAAAACATATATACGAACTTACAAACCGAGAGAGAGAGAGAGAGAGAGAGAGAGAGAGAGAGAGAGAAACCGGCCTAAGTAACCCATCCCATCCTACCCATCCCACTCATCCCATCCCAACACATCCCAGCCCCGCCCCATCCCGCCTCCGCCCCGCCCCTCTCCGCCTCTTCTTTTGTTCCCTCGCGCCAAAACACCAGCTTGTCTTGACCTTCTCTATCTCCGGGTCAAATCTGGACGGTCACGGAAGATATAGTGTATGTGTGTGTGTGTGTGTGTGTGTGTGTGTGTGTGTGTGTGTGTGTGTGTGTTTCAACCAGGAATTAATGACAGCTTGTTATTTCACTTTTCTTGAGGAGGAGGAGGAGGAGTGGTTATGTTAGGTGTTTTAATAGTTCGAGGTGTAGTCGTAGTCGTAGTAGTAGTAGTAGTAGTAGTAGTAGTAGTAGTAGTAGGAGGAGGAGGAGGAGGAGGAAGGGTTGTAATAGTTGTGAAGGTTGGGACTATTATATAAGGGATAGTAATAGTACGAGGAGGAGGAGGAGGAGGAGGGGGAGAAGGAGGAGGAGAAAGAGGAGGAGGAGGAAGAAGAAGAGGGATGGTGGTACTTGTGGGAGGAAATAAAGAGGATGAGAAAATAATTATGTTGTTAGTAACTATTCAATCTCTCTCTCTCTCTCTCTCTCTCTCTCTCTCTCTCTCTCTCTCTCTCTCTCTCTCTCTCTCTCTCTCTCTCTCTCTCTCTCTCTCTCTCATATATTTACATGTTTTTCACTGCTATTTATTTACATGCATCGTACCTTTGCCCTTCCTCCTCCTTCTCCTTCTCCTTCTCCTCCTCCTCCTCCTCCTCCTCCTCCTCCTCCTCCTCCTCCTCCTCCTCCTCCTCCTCCTCCTCCTCTTGTGTTGATATTTTCATAGTATTTGTTTTGTTTTTTAATGAGCTGACACTTGCTTTTTCCATATTTATTCTCCCCGACGTTTATGCCCATCATTCTTTCCAATAAACTTCCCTCTGACTCTCTCTCTCTCTCTCCTCTCTCCCTCTTCCTCTCCCTCTCCCTCTCTCTCCTTCTCTCCAGCTTTCCCTCCTCCTTATCGTGAGGAGATCTTCGTCTTGGTTATCTCTCCATCTATAAGCCAGGGTCTCTATTCATCATTTATGTCCATTGGGGCCCCTTCCGTACCTCCTCCTCCTCCTCCTCCTCCTCCTCCTCCTCCTCCTCCTCCTCCTCCTCCTCCTCCTCCTCCTCCTCTTTTACCTACCTTCCTCTACCTTCCCTGATTCACAACTCACCGCTCACTTTTTTACTTATTCACACTCATAACTCAAAACCTTTCAACGCATCCCTCCTCCTCTTCCCTCCTCCTCCTCCTCCTCCTCCTCCTCCTCCTCCTCTTCCATGCACGAGGGTTTGTGAGGGAGTGGCTAGTTTCTCTCCTCATAATAAGCAACAAGCAATTACCAGCTCAATTTCAGGGCGGCAGTAAATTCTTGGTTATCTCGCCATCTCCTTGGTAGCTCCGTCACTCCGGCCAGCCCGTGCTAATATATCGCAGCCCCGCCAATGTGTGATTTACGCCTCGCCTCGTCAGACCTGGATTCACTCAAGACACAGCCGCCCACATTCACCCTTTTGCTTTGGATTGGATTGGATTTTGTATTAGGAACAGCAACAACAAGGGTCATTTGGCTCTCTTTTTGCTGTAACTTTGTCGCGTATTCTCAAACACTTGTCCTGTATTACTTCAAGAGGGTTTATCTACATTTACGTGAGTTTTTTTTTTTTTTTTTTTTTTTTAGGTGTTTTTACGGTTCTAGTGTGAGTGATAAGATTTCTGCATTGTTTACAGGAGAAGCACTCTTGAAAACCTCGTTAGTCATCTCTGTGGCCTTGGAAAATAGTCGTGGTGAGAGAGAAGAGCGTTTTCGGAGTGTGAGTGCGTTCGAGTTTGCAGAAAAGGACAGCAGGGATGGTGTTTTGGTGTATTATCGAGAGAAAAAAAACTGCCTATTATAAAAAAATATATATATAAATAGGAACTAGTTTTCTCAGCGGAGTCCTTGTTGCTGCTTTCGATATGGTGTTGAGAGGAGTGTGAATGCGTTGAGTGTGCAGAAAAATAGCAAGGATGGTGTTTTGGTGTATTATCGAGAAGAAAAAACAGCTGGTGTATTATATATATGTATTTATATATAAAATGAATAGGAACTAGTTTTACCAGCGGAGTGTTCTTTTCTAGTTGTTATGGCCGTGGCAGGGAGTGTGAGTGCGTGCGTGCGTCAGTGTGTACGAAAAGATAGTATAGTAAAGATATCAGGGAACGTGTATTGGTGTATTAATGCCTTGTTATCTTTACACACTTATCTGACAGACTTTCTGGATAATAGTGAATATTGTCCCACTCTCTTATGACGTCTCAGTCCCTTCAGAACCATGACACGTTTCCATATTCACCCTGCCTACTATTTAGCGATTTTATACAGCTTCAGAAACTCATGTGCGGGATTAGAATAGTGAAAACTCTGCCCATTAATCTTTTGACCTCCGTTGACTCTTCTTAATATCAAAATCGTGTAATCTCGCCCAAAACTCAAGGTAAAAATGTGTTCCAGGACTGAAGAGGTTAATCCAGCACGCTTTTCGACCTTCATTTGTCTCGAATTGGGGTTCGGGGCGGAGGAATTCACAGGTTGTCATTCAGAAGCAGCCCTTTAATCACCGCTCAGAGGGAGAAGGAGGACGTCATGGCTGCGCTCTTTGTTTTTTTCTTATTTTGTGCCTTATTTTCCTTCCCTTCGTGGTTTTTCGACATGGGGAAGATGAAGGAGGCACTGTTCACCTGTCCAAGCGCCTCACCTGTGTCCCTTGCTTTGTGTGTCGCAGGTGAGTGGCCTAATATCAAGGTGTGTATTTTTCCGGTCGTCTGTTTCTGCGTAGCTTGGAAGAAAACGGAGATGGTTCTTAGGTATTTAACTTTTATTATTTAGTTCGTGTTGGTTTTAGTTATTTATTGCTTTTTTTTTTAGGTTTTTTGTATTTTTTTTTTTTTTTTCGTCTTCTGATCATTTTAACTAGAGAGTAATTTGGAAGTAATGAAGGAAGGTACGGCATATACAATAGGGTTTGGGATCACACACACACACACACACACACACACACACACACACACACACACACACACACACACACACACAGCCAGTGTACCGAACCGTAAAGTAAACACACACACACACACACACAGCCAGCCAGTTACCCAATACCAAACCATGTAAGTTGAAATGAATTAATTTGAGCCTTAATGAGTTCCATCAGAGCTTCGTACACTTTGTTTTAAACCTTCAAACAACTCGTGCAGTAATTAAAAACTAAACTTCTCTTTCACCTCCTTTTGTTTTGAGTTAATTACCATAAAACAGACCCTAGACCCGAGCAGCTTAGCCCTTGGTCCGGAGAATGTTCCCTTGCCAGCCTGGAGGAGAGAGGGAGGGAGGGAGGGGAGTTGCCTGTGGGGGGGTGAATGGGGATGGGGTATGAAGGTCGCTTAGGAATAGGTTATAGAGGTACTTGGGTGTTATAAGAGAGGTGAGGCGGAGATGGGGTGGTGTGGTGATGGTTTTGGGTTGTGTGAGGTGATGGGGGCTGTTAGGTGGGTGGTGATAGGGTACAGAGAGAGAGAGAGAGAGAGAGAGAGAGACCGCCCTACACCCTTCTCATCAAAGCCACAATACTTAACTACCTAACCATCAAATCACCGTAGTTACCCCTTTCCTTTCCCTTTATCCTTACCCTTTCCATTCCTTCCCCATTCCCCTCCTTCCCTTCCCTTTCCTCTCATTTCCTTCCCCTCCCTTCCCTTTCTCCCTCCTTTGCTTCCTTCCCTTCCTTCACTGCCTAACGCTATACATACCTGCCTCCTCCTCCTCCTCCTCCTCCTCCTCCTCCTCCTCCTCCTCCTCCTCCTCCTCCTCCTCCTCCTCCTCCTAAAACACCCCAAAACGCACATTGACACTCCAAAACACCCCTAAAGAACACTCCAAAACACCTCCATAAACACACATTACACCCCAGAACACCTCAAAAACAAACATTTACACACCAAAACACCCCAAAAACAATTTACACCCCTAAAAGCACACATTTTCGTGCCTATAAACCCCTACATCACCCCACCAACCTTCCCACTCTCTCTCCTCCTCCCACCCACGCCCCCAACACCATCTGGCCTCCGTCTGCCCCGTCAGTAGTTGTGGATGCAGAAGCGGCGTCCAGGAAGGTCCATGAGTCATTTCTAGAGGGCGTAAATCCGTCAGTGGACTCCGCCCCGTCTATTTAGAGAGCTATGGTCAGTCTACCTCCCTGTCTGTCGCGAGCCTTTCCTCCTCTCCCTCTCCCCTCTCCCTTTTCCCTCCTTTCCTCTTCCTCCCTCTCCCTCCTTTCCTCTTCCTCCATCTCCCTCCTTTCCTCTTCCCTCTCTTCCCTCTCCCTCCTTTCCTCTTCTTCCTTCTCCCTCTCCTATGCTATACCGTCTCTCTTCTCTTTCTCTTCCTCTTTTCTTTTTCCCTTAGCCATTCCTCTCACAGTACGCTTTTCCCTATTTCTCCTCCTCTTCTTCCTCTTTTTTCCCCTCTTCTTCCCTCCTCTTCTCCCATTTCTCCTTTTCCTCTTCTTCCCTCCTCTTCCGTCTCTCTGCTGTGGCCAAGATGAGTGGTTGCTGGCGACTGGTTGACTGGTGACTGGTGATTGGTTGGACTGGTTGAGTGGTGAGTTGTTGGTAGTGACTGGCGACTGGTTGATTGGTTGGTAGTGAGTAGTGACTGGTTGACTGGTTGGTGGTTATTGGTTGACTGATGACTGGTTGAGAGGTTGGTATTGCGTAGTGACTGCTTGGTGGTAAGTGGCTGACTGGTGACTGGTTGGTGGTGACTGGTAACTGGTGACTGGATGAGTGGTTGGTGATGACTTTTAAGTGGGTTTTCTTCGTGTGTTTTATTGTTTTGGCTTGTTTTCCTTTGTTTTTTTTTATTCATTGGTTTTTTTTTTGTTTTTTTTTTGTTTGTTTTATCAAGTATTTTCATTCCCCTTGTATTCTGTTTTATCTTATTCCTCATTCATCATCTTTCTCCTCAATCGTACTTCCCTTCTCCTGTTTTCCTTCCTTTCTTTCTTTCTTTTCTTTCTTTCTTTCTTTCTTTCTTTTCTCTTCTTTTCTTTCCTTCCCATTGTCACATTCTCTCTCTCTCTCTCTCTCTCTCTCTCTCTCTCTCTCTCTCTCTCTCTCTCTCTCTCTCTCTCTCTCTCTCTCTCTCTCTCTCTCTCTCTCTCTCCTATATGCCTTTCCTTTCCACAAACACACCCACATAGCCTTCCTTCTCTCATCTCTCTCTTTCTCTCTCCATCTCCGTCCTTCTTTCTCCATCTCTCCCTTTTTCTCTCCATCTCTCTTTTTTTTTCTCTCCATCTCTCCACTGTACTATTTGAGGAAGGAAAGAAACTCGACACTCGCTCAAAAAAATGCCAATAAATAAAGAGGAATGGGCTAGCGTGAAAAGGAGAAACACACACACACACACACACACACACACACACACACACACACACACACACACACACACACACACACACACACACACACACACTAGAAATGCAGCCTGTGTGTGTGTGTGTGTGTGTGTGTGTGTGTGTGTAAATATCATGTACGCATTTGCATTTATCGTGCACACGTCTGTTTTAACATGGCGCACATTGGAAGGGAAAGCTATTTATGTGTGTTGGCTCTCCACTAGATTTTTTTTTTTTTTTTTTTTTTTTTACTGATCATTTTCTTTTTTTTTCTTTTCTTCTTCTTCTTCTTCTTCTTCTTCTTCTTCTTCTTCTTCTTCTTCTTCTTCTTCTTCTTCTTCTTCTTCTTCTTCTTCTTCTTCTTCTTCTTCTTCTTCTTCTTCTTCTTCTTCTTCTTCTTCTTCTTCTTCTTCTTCTTCTTCTTCTTCTTCTTCTTCTTCTTCTTCTTCTTCTTCTTCTTCTTCTTCTTCTTCTTCTTCTTCTTCTTCTTCTTCTTCTTTTCTCTATCTCCTCTTATTCTTTTCTCTGTCTACGATTTACATTTAACATTATTCCTCCTCCTCCTCCTCCTCCTCCTTCTCCTTCGTTCTTTATGCATATTTTCTATCATCTTACGTTATCCCCCAGCCACCCTCTCTCTCTCTCTCTCTCTCTCTCTCTCTCTCTCTCTGCGGTAATAGTGGTGATGGTGATGATGATGGTAGCTGTGGTGGTGGTGGTGGTAGTATAGCAGAAAAAGAAGAAGAGGAGGAGGAGGCATAGACAATAGTGAATAGAATCAATTAGGTGTGTTCCCTCACCACCAACTCGCGTGTGTGGAATCACTAAAAACCCCCACTCGTAAATAATCCCCCGTGAGTTAGTTATACAGTATAATTTTCAGCATAGCGTCCCGTTTATCAACCCGCGAGTCATGTGTATGCAACAGGGCCCGCCGCGGCAAGGTTCACTGATTTCCCTCCCGCTCCCGCTCACTCGCTCCTTTATTTATCGCTTTGTATCTCACGCATCCTCTACTTTACACACACAAACTCACTCTCCCTCAAAGCTTCAGGGTTCTGGTAGGGAAACAAGCCGTAGGGAGCCGCGGAAAGGGTGTGTGGGTGACGCGGAGGGCGGCGGGCGTGGACAAGTGGTGATGGGTGTGCGTTGTGGTTTGTTTAGCGTTGACGTATGACTCGCGTGGCCAATATATAAGGCTCCAGCTGAGATCCCCTAGCCAGATAACACCAGGCAGCGGCACGAAACACGCACGCCTGGTGAATACTAACGAACTAACGAATGGTGCTCTATGTGATACCAAAACACCAGAGAGAGAGAGAGAGAGAGAGAGAGAATGAATGTAAAAATGAAGAGAACTTGTAGAAAACGAGGCTTAAGTCTAACCATTACATTGAGAGAGAGAGGGAATGTAGAATGGACTTTAAGAAAACGAAGCTTCATATCCAACCATTACATTAGAGAGAGAGAGAGAGAGAGAGAGAGAGAGCTGTGGAAGGGAAGATCACCTGATAATAGTCCCCATACACACACCCACCTCTCGTTTTCTTTCATCACAGTGGACATTATCTTTCCTCGTTAACCACCGCCGCCATCACCACCACTACCACAACTACTAGAATTCGCGCCAGTGAGAGAATTGGTTCCTCTTCCCTAATAAACGTGCGTCGTATTAACAAGGCCAACACCCACGTGACAATTAACATGCGAAGGTGTGACGTGTTCTAGTTTAAAGTGTGTTTCTCCTGTCAAAAATGTAGAAATGTGGTTTATCTGTCCCTGAAAACCACGAAAACACTTAAAAATTCGTGTGCAGCTTAAAATTTCGTCTTTTAACAGCGTTTCTCTTGTTCATAACATAGAAATCTGGTTGATCTGTCACTAGAACCATAAAAACATCCTTATAAACTCTCATAACTTCAACTAGAGCCATTATAAAGTAGTGGAGATTCTTAAAAGTGTTTCTCCATAACGTAGACATCTAGTTAACCCCTTCAGTACCAGGACGTGTTTTTATATTCATTCTATTTACTATTTGGCGATTTCATACAGCTTAAGAAACTCGTGTGGTGAATGAAATAGTGAAGACTGGCCATTCATCTTCTGACCTCCGTAGACACCAACTAATGTGTATAAAATCGTCTAATCATACCCAAAATTCGTAGTAAAAATGCGTCCCAGTAGTGAAGGGTTAATGTCACTAGAACCAAGGAAAAAAAAAAAAGACATCCTTGTAAACTCTCATAACTTCAACGAAAGCCTTTAAAAGAGTGTTTCTTCTGTTAATTATGCAAAAATCTAGTTGATCTCGCACTAGAACCATAAAAAAAACTTATAAACTCGTATTATGTTAACTAGAGCCTTTGTAAAGTAGTGGAGGTTGTCAAGAGTGTTTCTCCTGTTCATAGCATAGAAATCTAGGTACCCAATTTAGTGCCATGACGCGTTCTCATCTCCATTCAGCTTACTGTTTGTTGATTTTATACAGCTTGGAAACTTTGTGTGTGGATTAAAATAGGGAGGACTCTGGCCATTAATCTTCTGATCTCCATAGACCCTTCCTAATGTCAATTTAAGTCTAATCCACATTTTTATATATTCATTTTGTTTACTATTTGGTCATTTTATACAGGTTGAGGAACTTGTGTGGATTAGGATAGTGAGGACTCCTGGCCATTTATCTTCTGATCTCCACTAGACCCTTCCTAATGTCAGTCGTCTAGTCATACCTAAAACTCAAGGTAAAAATGCGTCCCAGTACTGAAGGAGTTAACTTGTCACTAGAACTATAGGAAAAAACATCCTTATAAACTCCGAAAACTCGTACAACTTCAACTAGAGGCTTTGGAAAGTATCGGAGCTTCTCAAGTGATCGACTGGCATGATTTCTACTTGATTAAATGGAGAAACTTTATGAAAACCTGGCTATTCGTCTCTGGTCTTAAAAAATTGTCTTGGCGAGAGAGCAGTGTTTGTGAATAGAAGAGAGGTCGTATTCTCAAACACTTCTGCGCTTCGCCTTCACTATTTCAAAAGGCTTTATTTACATTTACACGTGTTTTTAAGTTTATTTCGGTTCTAGAGGCAGTGACAAGATTTCTGCGCTATTAACTGGAGAAACTCTTGAAAACCCCGCTATAATCATCTCTGTGGCCTTGAAAAATAGACATGGTGAGAGAGAGAGCTATTTTTAAAGTGTTTTTTACGGTTCTAGAGGCAGAGACAAGATTTCTACTCTATCAATTGTAGAATCACTTGAAAACTCCGCTAGTCATCTTTGTGACCTTGGAAAATAGACAGTGAGAGAAGAACGATTTTTTTAAGTGTTTTTACGGTTTTAGATACAGTGTGACAAGATTTCTACACAATCATCTGTAGAAACACTCTTGAAAACCCTGCTAGTCATCTGTGGCCTTGAAAAATAGTCGTGGAGAGAGTAAGAGCGAGCGAGCGAGCAAAGCGTTTGTAGAGAGCGGCGAATCACTCCCTCCGCTGCTGTCTTGTGAGCCGTCAATACTATGAGACGAGGCGCAGGATGGCGAGCAGTGTGGCAGTGTATTATATTTTAAGAAACGTGTACTAACTATGCACTGAAATGCATTACATTCAATAATTAACGATGATTAGCAAGTTATATATATTTTTTTTACTATCGTTTTCTTTCACCAGGATCGCTCGCTTCTACCCTTCCTACCTTCCCTCCATCCCTCTCCCCCTCACTCTCTCTCCCTCCCGCCCAAAGCCTCAGTAATTGGCATGAACTTGCTCTCTTATTTAGGGAAAAAAGCGAGGCAGTGTGGAGATCTTGCGGGAAATATTATGAGAGAAAGAAAACATAACGCACGATTTGCATAAGTGGGCGGGAGATGAAGCGACCGTGGTGGGGAGAGAGGGGCGGTCCAGGGCTTGGCTGGGACTAGACTAGACTGGACCGGGCGGGACGGGGTGGGACTGGTGTGACGTCAGAGATAAAGAATGGGCAGATGCACCTTAAGAGAAAATGGATGGGCTTCAGTTAAGATGGGGGGGGACTTAATACAAAAACGTTTGTATATTTTTAGCGTTTGGTTTCCCTTGTTATATCCTTGTCTTGTTCCTGCTTGTGTGTTGGGTAATGTTTAGTTATTTGTGTTTAGTTGTGGCTGGTCTACCCTAACTGTCCTTGCCTCAAGATGATTATTATGCATCTGAACTTACATTAATAAACTCTAATTTCTTACACCATTTAACTATGTTAGGTACAGTATGAGAGAGAGAGAGAGAGAGAGAGAGAGAGAGAGAGAGAAATATATGCCTGTAATTACTCTCTCTTGTAAATATTCAGCCATATAATTAATCTCACCCCTATTCTTTCAACTGACCTTACTTCATTCACAGACCGTGCCTTATCTCTCATCTGACCTTCCTTCTGTGTTTACAAGTCACCTTTATGCCTTTAAGTTTGACAAGTAATCGACAACTTAACAACTGGGGTGATTCTGAGGCGATTCTAACCCTGCTTCACTTCTCAGGATGACGCGCGGGATGTTAGGCGTCGCGGTGAAGACAGTGCATGGAGACAGCCAGCTATACGAGCAAATTCCTGCGTTCCTGAAGAGATCCTGTGCCATGCTGCTGTTTTTTGTTTTTGTTTCGGGTGTAAGTTTGTGAGGCTAAAAGTCTTTCCAGAGAGAGAGAGAGAGAGAATATTAAGGTATTGGTGTCATAATTAGATCAGTGACATCGTAGACAAATATATAAAGAGAGAGAGAGAGAGAGATTCTTCCCCATCCTTCCTGCCTTATCCTTTTCTTCTCTCCATTCCTTCACCAACCGCGCAGTCAGTCAATCAATCCAATTCCTCCCCCACCCTCTCTCTCTTGATCCGGAACAAAGTAAGCTCCACACCTCCCCAGTTAAGGTCATTAGCTCCTGTTGATCCCCCTCCCCCGTGTGGTGCAGCTGGCGCAGGTGAGGCCGAGGTCAACTTTTCAATGTGACCTTTGCCCCTTAAGACGTCTCGGGTCAGCTTGTGTTGTGTGACCTGTTTAGTGGGCGCCAGTCACCAGGTGGGCCAAGACAAGGAGTAGAATGCGACTCGGGTTAATGGTCTCTCTCTCTCTCTCTCTCTCTCTCTCTCTCTCTCTCTCTCTCTCTCTCTCTCTCTCTCTCTCAAAGTCTTCAAAGTTCAGGGTTATGAATACAGCTTTTTTTTCAACTTATAAGATTTATAAATCCATTCATTAAAAAAAAATGCATCCTTTAAGAAATATTTTGGTTTGTGTGGAGATATTGTCAATTATACAAATGTAATGTCCTAACATTAAAGGAAGGCAGTTTGTGCATGTCCAGCATACAAAGGAGTACACTGACACTCTTACCTGCAGGTTGTGTGTGCAGGACAGTGTTCCACTTCACTTCACTTCACTTCACAGCAGCAGCAGCAAGGTTGACAAGATATATAAAGTCAGTTAAAAATACGAGGATCATATCAGCCAGCCAGCAAGCAAGCAACCACCAAGAGGATTACAATAGCCAAGTCTAGGACAACTGGCCACCATATAGACTGGGAGGAAACTGCAAATCCACATATGTACACCAGGCAGCTCATTCTATGTACCTAAGCCAGCACATAATTGATTCTCAAACCAATGAGAAATTCTATTTAAAATTCAGCATTTAAAAAAAAAGTAAAACTGTACAAAGAAACAAAAGAGAAGCTTAGATTGTAGAACATGAAAGAATGCTTAAAGATTATATTAAATTACTGAAGGAGGAATCAATTGTGAGCCACAGGTGTGATGGAAGGTGTAGTGTGTAGAAGTGCAGCATTTGGACGGTGTCAGTTGAAGTGGAGGTATTGGCAAGGTGGCACTGCCTCGCTTAGGATGGGGAGAGATTTTCCTACAAAAAACACATCTGGATTTTTACCTCTGATCATGTGGAAAGAAAGTTAGACACCAATTTATTTAGGGAGAAAAACTTCAACCCTGCTCCATGTTCTTACCATTTAAAAAATCATTAACTTTATTAACAACACATGACCATTGAGCTAAAAATCCAGGTGTGTTTTCTGTATGAAAGTTTCTCCCCATCTTAAATGTGGCATATGAGCAGGGCAGTGCCACCTTACCAATACCTCACCGTCCAGGTGCTTCATACCTATGGCTCACCATCAGTTCCTTCTTTGAAGTTAATCTAAGTTTCTCTCTCTTATTTCTGCTTAATTTATTTTTAGAATAAATTTCATAGGTTTGTGAACCAATTCATTTGCTGGTGGGGGTGGAAGGATGTCTTGATTGAGTACATACTGTGTTTGCAGTTTCCTCCCAGTCTGCCTAGCCAGCCACTCATGCCACCCTCGTGTTAGTCCCTGGTAAGAGAGGAAGTGTGAAAGCAGGCATTGTTTGCCTGCAGGGTGGATGTGGAGGAGTGGGAGCTTCTTTGAAGGTTCACTTACCACAATGTGGATATGAAATAAAGCTAAAATAATGTTGTTGTAACATTATTGTGGATATGAAATAGTAGAAGCTAATAATGTATTAGTAACATCCATTAATGTAGTCAAGGTAAATTAATTAATTATGTAGCCATTACTCTACATTATGTTCATAGTCCCCAAATATATGTAATGTTCATAGTCCCCAAATATATGTAACATGATCATGACACAGCCTTGGGGAGTGTGGCCATGACACAGCAACCAGTGGGCAGTGTCTCATGCCTGTAGGGGCAGGGGGTGGGTGGGTGGGTAGAGCAAGGCAGTTCTGGCCCAAAATAAAAAATTATTAAAGTTTAAAGAGCAAGTTGCACATATTTTGGGCCACTTTGTCTAATTTTGGGGCAAGAACTGCCTTGTTTTACTATCCCCACCCCCCTTTGCCACTACAGGCATGTGACACTGCCCACTAGTTAGTGTCATCATAGCTGGACATTCCCCAAGGCTGTCAATTTCATGACCATGTTACATGTATACTACACCATAAAAATCACATTTATAATCTAGAAAATCTGTTTGAAATACAACAGAATAGCACTGAACAGAATATGAAATACAACAGAATAACACCGGTGGTTGTTTTCATTACCTATTCATGACCTATCACATTAAGGCAACAAACAATGCTTCTTTAGTAGTGAGTCATCCACAGCTTTGCTTCTGACTTGAACAATGATGATCTTGACAGCAAGATCATCATCATCAAACCCACAGCTCTGCATCACAGAGTGACACTGTGCCACATGCAACACTTCACTCCTGAGTCCTCCATGTCTGGAAATAAAATCACACTTAGTAATGCACAACATGAAGACGACCAGATTGCCTTCTAGAAACAACAGAACTTGAAAACTACAAAGGACACTGAAAACAGATACAATGAAAACAGATACAAACCTACACCAAGAAAATAAAATGACTGCATAGTTCCCTACATCCTTGTAGATACAGCTAAACCATCACCAATATCAAGTACCTGCAGAAACAGACAGACAGTGCTATGCCTCATGAACATTACATCCCACTGCCATTCACAGCACCATGGTGAGAACTGACACCCGAGACAAGTCACCAAAACCAACTCACCTGAAAACACAAAGTTGCTGTATCAAACTGAGCCACAGTAATGCAAAGAAGGAATATCAAGATTTTGTGCATTTACAAAACTAAGCAGAGGAAACTGAATAAATGTAGGATACAAAACTGGAGAAAACACAAAGAAAAATGGAATAGGAATTGAAACTTATAGAAGGAGAAATATGACATGTAGTAGTATCATACGCAGTTTGAGAAAATTAGAGGAATACAGGCAAAGGGTATCACAAACAGAAAAGATACTAATAACAAGAAATATAAATGCACATGTCAGGAGAACTGTAAAGGTATGAAGGAGTGCATGGTGGTATAGGATTTAGAAAACAAAATTTGCAAGGTGAAAGATCATTGGAAATAGTAACTAGAGGCTGAGGATGTCAATTTTGAGCACCATATTTAGGAAGGGAAGAAATCATTACCTTATAACATATGAAAGAAGAGGAAAAGAGACTCAGATTACATGATGGTCAGAAAAGAAGATAGAAGGAAAGAAAACTTAATGCATTGCAGTGATACCTTGAGAACCAGCTAGTGGTGACACAGCATACGCTATTGGTAGTGGATTTCAGGATTAAAGTTGGAAAGAAACAAAGTGAAGGAAGAAAAATAAAAAAGGAAGCTTAAAGGCTGGAAGCTTAGAGGTAAGAAAGTTGGAGTTTAGAGGAAAGGTAGAAGGGACTCTCAAGGAAAGGTGCAAGAATGGCCCATTGACTGAAATAGTAGAAGACCTTAGGACAAATATGAAAGATGTACTGGTAGCAAAGGCAACTGAAGTGAGTGGAAGAACTAGTGGAAAAGCCAGAGAAGAGAAAGACACATAATGGTGGAATGACAAGGTGCATATGGCA
Organism: Portunus trituberculatus; assembly: GCF_017591435.1. Lineage (NCBI taxonomy): Eukaryota > Metazoa > Arthropoda > Malacostraca > Decapoda > Portunidae > Portunus > Portunus trituberculatus. The sequence goes on from NC_059290.1 coordinate 10,647,394, forward strand.
ATAAAAGAAAAGTCAGCACTGCGGCAGATGAAAGATAATGAGTGATATCATGAGAGAAAGATACAGACAGGCCAAGAGAAAGGCTAAGAAAATAGTAGCAACAGCCAAAAGGAATGCATACACAGACTGGTACGAGAAACTAGACACAGCAGAAGGAAAAATTATATACACAGAACCAATTGGAAGAAATAAAATGAGGAAAGATGTTGGTGAAATATCAATAATAAAGAATAGAAAATGGAAGCATTCTTATAAGGAAGATATTTAAAGATGGAAAGAATATTTCTCAAACTTGAAGACAAAAAATGAATATGAGGAATTGAGTGAAGTGTTACCAGCAGAAGGACCAAAACCAGACATTAATATGAAGGAAGGAGATATAGCAATTAGAAAGGGAAAGACAAACAAAGCAGGGGGGAAGTCTGAAGTAACAGCAGAATTGATAAAGGCACTGGGAGACATTACCTGGTCATGAGGAGATTCATTTACTGTTAAAAAAATATCTGGAGTACAAAGAAAATGCCACAAGACTGGAAGGAAAGTGAATGAATTAGTTGAATTATATAAGCAGAAGGGAGTTATACAGAGTTGTGAAAATTACAGAGGTATAAAGGTGTTGGAGCATGTGTTGAAAATATTAAAGAGAGTGATGGAAGGGAGAATGAAAAAGAGAGGGAGAGCAGGAAGCTGACATGATCTTGGGGTGGGCCTGTCCCCTTCACTAACCTTATCAGCTTTGTAACACCCACAAGGGCCTGCACACAACACACTATGCACATGGCGGTGAAAAAAGCTTCACACAAACTCCACTATTGGATCATGTCACCTGCCAACAAACACGAACCACCTGCGTAGCAAATGCTTACACAATAACATACAGCACATCAGTATTCTAAGCTCACATACATAAATATATAGCTACATTAATGTTCCCATATATTAACTCTAAAATCCCGGACTGTCACTAACGCCTGATATAATATTGGAAAACACGTGAATTAACTATAAAACTCAATTTCTTTACCTTTGCTGCAGTACCAATGTCACAAGGCCACAAACAAACAAACAATAATCCAAACAGATGCTTATATCAACACAGGTTAAAGAGAAAAGATTGCATGGCGCACAATGTGAGGCCAGTCGTGGATGCTGCCTTGTGTCAAGAGTTGCAAGGTGGCCACCCGCCCGCCCCTCCTCATACATTCATTATTCCCAGATGTGGCAAGCCAAGAAGCGAGGCACCTAGTGAGATTCTCTCTCTCTCTCTCTCTCTCTCTCTCTCTCTCTGTCCTACAATATGTTGACAAACCAACAGCAACACCACACCATACCACTACACCACACCACACCTCACCTCACCAGAGCACTGCACACCACACCACACCTCACCTCACCTCACCTCACGAGAGCACTGCACACCACATCTCATCTCATCTCATCTCATCTCATCTCACCTCACCTCACCTCACCTCACCTCACCTCACCTCACCTCACCTCACCTCACCTCACCTCACCTCACCCCACCCCACACCACACCACACCACACCACACCACACCACATCTCACCTCACCACACCACACCATGCCTCACCACACCATATACCAGGGTTCTTCAAAATTTTTTATCACGACCCAGTTTGATTTTCTGTATTACCTTCACGACCCAGTATGTATGTCCATTCTATCGTACCTTTCTCTTCATAAACTTGATATAAGTTTTATCACTCACACACACACACACACACACACACGGCCCGGTAGCTCAGTGGTTAGAGCGCTGGCTTCACAAGCCAGATGACCGGGGTTCGATTCCCCGGCCGGGAGGAGATATTTGGGTGTGTCTCCTTTCACGTGTAGGTGCTGTTCACCTAGCAGTGATTAGGTACGGGATGTAAATCGAGGAGTTGTGACCTTGTTGTCCCGGTGTGTGGTGTGTGCCTGGTCTCAGACCTATCCGAAGATCGGAAATAATGAGCTCTGAGCTCGTTCCGTAGGGTAACGTCTGGCTGTCTCGTCAGAGACTGCAGCAGATCAAACAGTGAATTACACACACACACACACATCTATATAAAACTATATAACACACCAAAATACACACACACAGTATGTATGTCTGCAATCACTAATAAACCGTATTATTATTATTATTACTACACACACTCACCACACACATATGCCCGCACACGCAAACACACACACTATAATAATGTTGCTGCTGCTGCTGCTGCTACAACACTCCCTCACACACTTCCATTTTTCATTTCTTCCTCTTATCACTATACTTAATGTATTTTTGGCGGGCAACAACAGGAGTTGCCTGGGAAACACTGAGAACTGGAGGAATGTTGACGAGCCGACACGGGGAGGGACGGTGGTTGGTGGGGCGAAGTCTTGGTCCGGGTCATGGTGGGCATTGGGCGGTCTGAACGGAGATATACATAACCATTGCCTTATATAACAGTAATGGACTATTTATCTATTTTGGTGATAGATTCTGCCTTTGGTTCACTCTCTGGGTCTGGAAACACAGGGGAGTGCAGGCAAACATTGGTGGACTGACCTGGGGGAAGGCACGGCTGAGGTGCCCCTGTGGCCCAATATTTATACGTACGTAATTCATTTTAAAAATCACGAAAAGAATAAAGGCATCCAGACTGGAAAGCACCACAGTTTCAGACGCTACTAATACTTAAACTAATAACCAAAATATAAAAACCTGACCGAGTCGATTGTTTACATAGCGATGTCCAACGAACGGTCTTTATTTCAAATCAACGGTGGCCCTAAACACACAAAATGTCCAGAAGAAAAGCAGAGCCACAATACATTATATTAGATTTTCTGAATACGAAAATTTTCACTTTCCAGCCAAATAAAGAAAACGGAGATTCCTCATCGTATAGAGATTTATGTTTTATATTTTGGTACCGTTAAAATTTTTGAATTTGAAAATACGTATAGTTAGACAAACGCTTATGGAATATTATTATTTGGATCATATTTTTCATATTTTTAAAGCGATATATCAAGCACCAAAACAATCCTAGGCGTGCTAATTAAAAAAGCTAAAATTCTACAATGTAAAAAGTGTTATTTCAACGAAAAATAAGATCTTGCTAGGCAAGATCTTATTATGCATTATAACTTCATTTACATTCCTATCAATAAATCAAATACAAAAAATAACGCAGAGTTCAATAATAAACGAGAAAAAATCGTGATGTAAAGCCAAAGTAGTTTTTTTGCACCTTTTCTCACCACCTCTATCTTCCCTCCAACTCCCTCCAACATACCTCTCCACCTTTCCGCCTCCACCTACTCCAACACAGTGAGCCCTTAAAACACCAACAAACACCAGAAAAACACTCGAAAAGCACCATAAATCACTTAGCTGCAGGGTGAAAGGGAGACGCTGGCAGTGGCTTGTCGGGGCTGGCGGGAGTTGGCGGGTCGGGAAGCACTCTAGAGATGCCTTGGTGTGGCGGCGGCGGCGGAGGCGGGGGTGGTTTGTGTGTGTGTGATTCACTGTTTGATCTGCTGCAGTCTCTGACGAGACAGCCAGACGTTACCCTACGGAACGAGCTCAGAGCTCATTATTTCCGATCTTGGGATAGGTCTGAGACCAGGCACACACCACACACCGGGACAACAAGGTCACAACTCCTCGATTTACATCCCGTACCTACTCACTGCTAGCTAGGTGAACAGGGGCTACACGTGAAAGGAGACACACCCACGGGGAATCGAACCCCGGTCATCTGGCTTGTGAAGCCAGCGCTCTAACCACTGAGCTACCGGGCCGTGTGTGTGTGTGTGTGTGTGTTATAACTTCACCACTACATCACCAATGGAAAATGAAAACTAAATAAATGAATAAATCAAATAAAACATTCTGATGCGTGTACGTTAGCATTCTTCGCTTCCGCTCCTCCTCCTCCACCACTCCTGTTTATTTTTTGATAAGTAATCTAAAGCGAAACCAGACCAAAGCAGATGCCACCAGGTAAACCCTCACCCCCTTCCTCTCTTCCCCCATTTTAACCTACAGAAATATGACCAAAACACTCATGGATGAAACCTGAAATCCCGGACATCTAAAAAAAAAAAAAAAAATCTCCCCGAACGCAGATTTCAACACGTGAATTCGGAATCGATCACTCATGGGGGGCATATATCTGTGAAAATCTAAACGTATGGCAATTAAAATATACATACACATACAACTTAAATTCGGTTTCTTCCTGTCTGTCTCTCATTTGCTATTTCTTAGTCATATTTCTTGTTTCTCCGTCAGGTCAGTGTCATTTATTTCCTGTTTCTACCTCTGTCTGTGTCTCATATTTGCACAAATAGACACATACCACCATGAAGACGCCTCCTCTCTCACCAAACACACCAAACTCACTCCGCTTCACTTATTAAGATTCGAACATTTGTCTGACACACTAGAACACTTCAACACTTTCCCTTAACTCTGCCATTGTTCCACTACCAGCACATACATAACAAACACTTCAATACATATTCTTTAACGGGAGAAAAAAAGACAGATCCCACACACCCACACCATTGTTACCGTGTCCTGACCAATCCACGAAAATCAAAGAGGTTAATATTACGAACCCAAGCAAGGAAACCACTGCAACTGTCCCTCTTAACTTCTTAACACCTTAATACCCACACCACAGTATCTAATAACACCGTATACCCTTGACCAACACATAGGAGAGTTACATGGGATTATATATACACCAAAATATCACTTACTTCCGAGGTTTGGCGAGGTTAAAGAGACAAGGTCCCATGACGTCTTGGCAGTGGCGGAGAGAAGCGTCAGAGGATGTGGCGACGTGGCAAGCTTTGGTGTCGCTACCTTCGCCAGAGCTGCCAGATCGACTAGCCAATATTTCCCTGCATGCAAGCTAAAATTTCCCTTTTCAACCTAGAACTTTCTTATTTCTTACGTTCAGGAATTAATATCATACAAAACACTAAATTATTTATACATATTCAGGGTCAAAACACGAAATTATTTATTCACACTCGGGGAAAAAACGTCAAAGCTAATATTTCTCTCCATAACTTTCCCTTTTTAGCGATTTTTCTTCCCTGCCATAGTCAAAATTTCTCTAAAACAAAGAAATTTCCCTGCATCTGGCACCTCTGGCCGTCGCTGCTCTGACCGTCATTGCGCATGTGTTAAGCTTCTCCACCTATTTCAAATTCAGTTATCGTTGGATTAAGTGAGCAATATTAAATTCTGTTCATTCTCAAGGTTCTGTAGTGGGTTTTTCAAAGGTTGTTATTTAGTTTTTGACGTGTTATGTGATTTGTTCTTGTTGTGTTTTGTCAGTGGTAAAAATGTAGCCCAATGTTTTCGTGTTTCCGAGATGCTGGTGGTTTTATATTCTCTCTCTCTCTCTGCAATGTTTTATAGATATTGGTGACTACTCTCTCTCTCTCTCTCTCTCTCTCTCTCATAATGCAACACCTCATGTTTTCAAGGTTCAGGTGACATGTTTCAAGGTTTACTGATTAGTTACTTGCAAATTTTTATTCCTGCTTAAATATTTCGCCCCGTCAGTGAGATCCGGGTTTAAGGTGTAATAATAAACAAAGAGAGGAAAAACTGCCCTTTATATGTTTTAATGATAGGAAAACATTACAAAATTTTAATTTGTATTATGACAGCCATTCACTCTTCTCATTCTCGCTTCTACACTAATGTATCACTCTCTCACTCTCTTCCTCGCTGCTACACTACAACATCACACTTACATTGCACTATATAACCTTATGCTTAAAATAGTCAATGAAAAATGCATTGTGACAAAACCAGGGACCTCAAATTATTAGCACTAGAATTACCATAAAATAAGTGTTGTGTCGAGAAAAAATTAATAAAATCTGTAAAACAAAAATGAGAAATTCCTAACCATTACAAGCATTTCAGGTGAATATGTACATAATTTTGGTGAGTTTAATACCAAGTCTGTGTTTCGAATTAGATTTTGACAGTTCTCCCTAATCTTCTCAAGCCAGGAAAGCAAAAAAGGTCCCTGAGAGGCTCGTGTCAAATCTTGCAACACCCATTCCTTCAGTGTGTCTCAGGCTGGCAACGCACACACACACACACACACATACACATACACACACGACACTTTCTTGCATGGCGTTCAGCTTCACTTAATACAGGCGATCTCTGAAGGAAGCAGCTTGAGAACACCCACTAAAATTTCTCTCTATGTTTTTATCAACTTATTGCTTTCTCTCCTCAATGAAATCCTTGCCTGTTACTTCTTGTCTCCTTGTCTCATCTCAGCTTGTTTTTATTTATGTTCTTTATCGTCAACTTCTTGCTATCTATCCTCAATGAAATCCTCGCCTGTTACTTCTTGTCTCCTTGTCTTGTCTCATTTTATTGCTTGTTTAACTTCACTAATTACGTTTTGAAGTCTGTCCTTGGTCAAAACTGTTCCTATACCCACAAGTTAACCTCAAATGAATGACTTTTGACACTTTCCATTTATGCTTTCACTTTCTTTTGTCAAGCTTTCCCTCCTCTTCCTTACTCTTGTCTTGTCTTCTGTGTTCTTAATCAAACTCTATCATATTCTTACAGTACTTTTTTTTTTTTTTGGTATTGAGTTTGTTTGAATTTTTATTTATGTCAACTATTGTCTTATTGATATATTCTTTTAGTTTTGTTATTGTTTGCATCTCAGTCCTTCACTTTTATTATAATTTTCTTCCTTTTACAGTTATTGTTTGCTCTCCACTCAAATTCTCCCATCAGTTTCCTTCAAAGCTTCACATCTCATCTCAGACTTCACTGTTATAGTATTTGTCTAACTTCACCAACACTTTATCACCACCTAAGCTCTTCACTGCATCACTCTCATCTCCCAAGCTTCCTCCAAAGCTTCACCAACATCCCAGGTCATCATCCTCACTGCCTTGTCCACCACCATCACCATGTCCAGTGTCCGGTCAGTGTGTAAAGCCTGGCAGGGCAATGTTTCATCTCATTCAGGAATCAATTACAATAAAGACAAGGTTATGACAGTCAGGTTGCTTTAGTGTTGCCATGTCACTAGTTTCCATCCTCTACTCTAAAGATACATGTTAAGTTTCCATTAGCTTCTGACTATATTTCTATTTAACATCTTTAGGGACTGGCACCTCAGTGGGCCTTTTTTTTTTTCTTTTATCAAATTATTTTTTGCCCTTGGCCGGTGTTCCCTCTTACATAAAAAAAGGTCCCATTAGCGGTGTTATTGCATTCTGTTTATGTGGTTTAGTTTAATATAATGCAAGTTAACACTGGAGTATTACAGAAATACAGAAATCAAGGGTTAGAGAAAGAGTGTGAGCTGACAGAGACGTGGGGGAACTCTAGAACAGAACACAGCTAGCAGAGTGAGACAAGACAAGGCAGGGCAAGGCAGAGAGAGACAAGACAAGGCAAGGGAGTGTACCGTCTCACAGGAAACCCACCACTCACTCACAACACTCTCAGAACACTGGGGATAATGACCTGATACAACCCATTCAAGGACCCTCAAGTCACTAGTTCTCAGGGATCACCACACCTCCTTTACTTCCATCCTACTCCAGTGTGAGGCAGCATCCTTCACCACTAAAGCCTCTTCTGTCTTCTATTTTTATGTTCTTAGCCTTGCCTTGCCTTGTCTTGCCTTGCCTTGCCTTGCCTGATATCTTAAAACACTCTAGCTTCCCATTAGAACTAATATTAAAGGCCACTGAGATGAATAGCTGGGTTTTCTCAAGTAGTTTTCTTATTAACAGTGCAGATTGCTTGTTAAACTACCACTACAATCATGAAAACTCCATTGAAAACTACAGCAATTTCCACTACAGCCTTGAATTAGTCCAGATGGTAAGAATGAGACTGTTCTTCTGACACCAGAGCTCAGCCACGCTTTACTAAACAGACTCACAGCAGGAACACAAAGGAAGGCAAAGACAGGGGTACATTTTACATAATAACCTATGAGAAGAACTACCATCTGACCTTGATAGGCACTGCAGGGGGCAACACACTCTCATACACACATACACGCACACTCGCATCTTATACAGAGCTAACAGGGAGTGGTAAGCAAGTGGGAGATACAAAAGTGATATGAGAAGGATGCGATATGAAGAAAAGGCAGCAGGAATAATAGATCACTGCAGTTTGAGAGTCGCTGGGTGTGTCTGAGATCTTACACTTGATAATGATAACTTGTTGCCTTCTGGAGTGGGCTGGACAGAGACAGAGGCAGTGGCTGACATGTATATAAGCTGTGATATGTTTCAGTCTTTTCTGGTACAAAAAGATAAGAATGTATTGTTTGTCTTTATCCTCAGTGATGTTTGAGGATGTAATGTAATCTGCTTCCTTTGTCTTATATGTTGATTAGTGAAATAGAAGTCACATATTTGTTTTCTCTTTTTTTTTTTTCCATTGATGGGGTGTTCAGTCCAGGATTACATGGTTTCTCACAATGTTATAAGTTATTGCTAAGGTGACTCACAAGAACTCACAATATACAAACACAAATATCTAAATGTTACTCTCAGTTATTTATCTTTTTTCCTAACTACAAAATCTTACTTGAAACAGCCTCCCATCATTTGCTTATCAAGAATTTCTATTGCCTTTGTCACATCATTTCTCTTCAGTAATTATCAATAACCTTCAGTATTTAGATGTGTAGAGTTTCAGTTTTCATCATTGCACCTGTTTTTGTTTATCCTTTTAAGTCAGTCTTTATGTTTGAAAAAATCCTATTTGCTGCATCATCCAACACTTAAATAACTACAAAAAAACATCAGTGTCTTTGTCTAAACAGTGGAGTTGTTGTCCCTTGAAGCCCGGGCAGTCATTGGGGCAAAGTAACACCTGCAGTACTCAAAACACTATTGTTACCTGAAGTGTAGTGCAGCACACCACACCACACCACACATCTCAAACCCTCCCTTGAACAACAAAAACACTTGTATTCTGAAGCCATCTACACTCAGCTTAGAATCTTAGAGAACTAACCTACTTGTGGCTACATTAATCAAACTAAACCACAAGACCCATTCCCTCCCTAAGAGAAAAAAAAAAGATCACACCCATATATATATATACACATACATTTGGATTCAGCTGTACTGTGCTACAATACCCACAGCCTTACACTTCTCTATTTGGATGTCACCTAACCCTAAATCCACACACAAGGTTTCTGCCACAACATACTCATGGCATGAAACTGTGGGAATCTTTGCAACACTTCCAGCTATCCAGGTCATCACCCTATTTCAACACCCAGGCCAGGGACACAGTACAGGGCCTCACAGGGGGGACCTACAGCCCACCAGTGACTGATAGAAGGGACAGGAGCAAGAGGAAGAAGGGGACAAGGATGGGATGGAGGTGAAGGGTGGTGGCGCCTCCTGCAGTGTACACCAGCACCCCCTCGTGGCGAATGTTCGGTACCATATGTTCTGTGAAGGGAGATGCTGAAGATTAGTGACCTGATGTGCTGTGGAGAGGTACAGTTATGGTGAGTGATAGTGAAGGTACGCCACTTTCTTCCTAGTGTTGTTATGGAAGCTGATTAATTGTGAATCTACATATATTTAGATTCTTTATTCAAATTGTCGTCAGATGCAAGGATTTTGGTTTGAGGGGGCCAATGCAACACACAATGAAAGTAAGTGCAGGGTATTTCACTTCTGATCATAACTGTACTAGTTTCAAAAGTTATTCAAGTCCACTACTTATTAAAATTAAGTTCAAGTATTGCTATTATAACCTGGTAGTAATTCTTAAGCTGGTAAAGTTACTGATCTTACTTAGCATCAAGAAGCAAGTATATTTCACCCACTCACACTCACACTCACACACACACACACACACACACACACACACACACACACACACACACACACACACACACAAAATGCAGCAAACTCGAACACCATGACAAGTGCTGAAGATCATAACACAGAGGCCTGTATTCTGAAACACTTTGCTCTCTCACCATCACTGCTTTCCAAAGGCTCCAGTTGAAGATACTCGTGCTTTCACACCTATTTTTTATGGTTCTGGTAATAGATTGGCAACATTTCTAGTTTGTGAAAAGGAGAAACTGTCTTGAAAACCCAGCTAGTTGTCTCTATGGCCTTGGAAAATGGTCGTGGTGAGAGGGGAGGTGTTTCTGAGTACGGGCAAGAGTGTAACACATGCTTTAATCTTCACCAAACAGTCCAGACCAGTCACACTACAACAAACTCCAATATGCATCTTGGTGGGAAGTGTAGATGCGGCCTACCTCCTTAGTTCCTGAGGAGGATAGCAGCAAAGAGGGCGAGGAGAGTCAGTACGGAGGGCGTGGGCGTGTAGGCGGCAGAGTAAGTGAGGGTGCCACACGCTGGGGGGCACACCGGCGTGGTCGTCTCTACAGCAAGCCAAGGAGAGACAGAGAAGGGGAGGGACAGAGGGAGAAGAGGGAGAAGAGTCAGTACTGGAGCAAGACATGAGCTACACAGGCTGGCTGGCTGGCTGGCTGGCAGGGCTAACTATCTCTCCTTATGTTATCTTTTGCTAGTCCATGCTTACTCATTAACCTTGATTCATGTTCTAGGAGTTTCTTTAAGACTGAGCACTTTACATGTTCTTTATCACCTCTACAATGGGCAAGAAGACAGCAAACAGTGGATATAAGTAGCATTCATCACACTGAGTTATAGCAGAGAGGATATTTCACAGCCAAGCAAAACAGGCCTTGAAAACACCTCATGTCCTTTATTGCCACCCATACAGAGGTCTGAAGACATCACTAATTTTGGTTAAACTTTTATGGCTGTTTAGGGATTAACACCTCACTGGACCTCCCTTTATCTCGTTGCTCTAGCCCAGAACTCCTCTTGCACATAGAAAAAAAATATATAACTGACTGATGCATTGAAGAAACCACAAGAAGACCCAATCACTGAATCAATGGACAGTGAAGCAACAAGGATAACATAAAGAGGATGCACACTTTCCTCAGCATACCAGCAGCATAGAAGTAGCCCACTGCAGCATGGCAATAGTCACAGATGGCTAACTTTACTTCATATCTCTCTCTCTCTCTCTTTACATGCAAGAATGACAGGAGGAACAAAGAGAATTTCAGAATGGCACACGCTAGGTCGCTTCATCTTGTCATTCTTAAGTGTTTGGGCTTTAAGATGCATGAGTCTGTAGCTTCATGCAACTAAGACTCCTCCGTGCATGCTTTAGTATCATCTGTGGCAAGAGTGTTCCTACTGCCACAGAATCAAAGACACTGCTTTGTTATTATTACTGTGCTATTATTATTATTATTGAAACTATATTTAATCTCTTGGCTGCTATATGGCACACCTTTTCTGGAGTTGTTGATCACTGTGAGGCATTCCTACTTGTTCTACAGCTACATTGAATCTATAAACCAGGTATGAATTGCAGTATATATTCACTCCTGTCCCCACTTTTTTTTTTTGATGCATGCTTAAAAAGATTCCACTCATTACATTGATGCTGTTAATTGTTACGCATCGCAGTGAAAGAGTTAATTCTGTAGTGACTACGGGTTGTCTATCTAATGCAAGAGTGTTCCTTACTGCCACACAGTCACATTATTATTATTATTATTATTATTATTGTTATTATAATTGGAGGTATATTCAATTTTGCAGTGACTAAGAGAGTTCCTTACAGCCACAGAATCAGTCAAATACACTGTCACATTATTATTACTGTTATTATTATCATTATTATTATTATTATTATTATTGGAGGTATATTCAATTCTGCAGTGACTAAGAGAGTTCCTTACTGCCACAGAATCAGTCAAATACATTGTCACATTATTATTACTGTTATCATTATTATTATCATTACTATTATTATTATTGGAGCTACATTTATTTCTGCAGTGACTATGAGTGTTCCCTACTGCCATACAATCAGTCAAATACACTGTCACATTTTTACTATTATTATTGAATCTACACCTAATTGTGACTATGAGTGCTCTGTGGTATTAAAATGGTGGTTTGTTTTATGTTCCTGGTAAATGTGACTCTTGTAGTGTATCATTTGTAGTGTGTGTGGTGTTAGGCTCTACAAACAATAAGTTCACGGTAATAATTGTTAGTTTTTACTCATTTTCTGCTAGTATATTGTACTGTACCTATTCCTATTCATTTGCTTTACAGTTAAGTACTATGTCATTCTGTTAGCTTTGTTCTATTTCCATCCGGCTCTAAAATTCTCCTGTTTTGTCAATTCTCTTTGTTCTATTCAATCACTTCCTTTTTATTTGTAACTTTGCAATATTCTCTTCTACCATTACTTCTTTTATCACTCAATTACGTAAAGCATTCCAATCTGGTCTAATATCTGTTTTTTAATCAATTCAGTTTCAATCACTTACAAATATCCACTTCTAATATCTCTTTAATGCATTCCTGTTCTAATATTCCTGTTTAATCATAATTCAGTACTCTCATAGACTTACTTAAAGCATTCCAATCTGGTCTAATACTTCTGTTATTTATCAATTCAGTAGCTATTCAGTCACTTTCAAATATCCACTTCTAATATCACTTTAACCCATTCAGTACCATGATCCATTTCCTTATTCAATCTGCTTACTATCTGGTGACTTTATACGGCTTCAGAAACTTATGTGAGGGATTAAAATAGTGAAGACTGTGGCCATTAATCTTCTGACCTTCATATATCCTAATTGTACATAAAACTCAAGGTAAAAATGCTTTGAAGTACTGAAGGGGTTAATGCAGTCCTGCTCTAATATTCCTGTTAAGTCAGTACTGTTGCTATTTGATGCTTTGGTTCCCGGCAGGCGGTGAGGGAAGGACTTACCGATGAGGGTGACGATGGCGGAGGACTGGCCCAGCTTGTTGGTGGCGGTGCAGGAGTAGTTGCCGAACTGACGCTTCTCAATACTCAAGACTCGCAGGGTTGTGTCGGTGTACTCGTCAGCCGTGGCAAACTGGGACACTCTGAAAAGGTGGACTGGGTTACTGGCTTGGCTAATCTGGGTTACTGGTTCAGCTAACTCAGGTTACTTACTAGACTGTTGTGACTGGCTTAGCTAATCTGGGTTACCTAATGGATGCTATTTTGTGTGGCTGGCTTAGCTAATTTAGGTTACTTACTGTGATGTTGTTACTGTATGGAGAGAGAGAGAGAGAGAGAGAGAGAGAGAGAGAGAGAGAGAGAGAGAGAGAGAGAGAGAGAGAGAGAGAGAGAGAGAGAGAGAGAGAGAGACCAAACCCTACCCACACAACATTCTTTCCTCTCCATCCCATCCCCATCCCCAGCCCCACCCCACCACCCCCCACCACCACCATCACCTCACCTGTAGTGCTGGTTGTTAACAATGCCCTCCTGCTTGTGGAACCAGGTGATGGCAGCAGGTGGATATGCCTCCACGTGGCACTCCAGATCCATGTTGTACTGTAGGGCCTGTGGAGGGAAGGTGGAAGTGAATTACTCCTGAATTATACACGATAAGGGAAAGGATAAAAGGATACATGATGCTTGGAGGATGAAAAGGATTTGCATAAGTAATAGACACACCTTTCAACACCTTATCCCTCCACCTTTTTTATGTAAGAAGGGAAAACTGGCCAAGGGCAACATACAACTTAAAAAAAAAGGCCCACTTAGTTGCCAGTCCCCTTCCAGGTCTGAGAGTTAGCCAAAAAATAGGAATAAATGTCTTGAAACTTCCCCCTTAAATGAAGTCAAGTCATACGAAGTTGGGAATACAGAAGCAGGCAGGGAGTTCCAGAGTTTACCAGTAGAAGGTATGAATGATTGAGAGTACTGGTTAACTTCTTCAATACTGAGACATATTTTTAACCATGATTTTTTGGATATGATTAGATGATTTTATTTGCATTTGGAAGGGTCTGTGGAGGTCAAAGGATTAATTGCTGGAGTCTTTACTATTTTAATCCCCTACATAACTTTCTAAAGCTGTATAAAATCACTAAATAGTAACCAGAATGAATATGAAAACATGGCATGGTACTGAAGGGGTTAACTCTTGCATTAGAGAGTTGGACAGAGTAATGGTGAATGATTGAGAGTACTAGTTAACTCTTACATTAGAGAGCTGAACAGAATAGGGGTGAGAGGAAGAAGTAAGCCTTGAACAGCGAGGGCACAGGAGGGAGGCAATACAGCAAGATCAGAACAATTACCATGAAAATAAAATAACAAGAGATTCATTCCACCTGAACTCCACCACTTTTACCCACAGCCTCACCTGGTACACCATGGGGCGGATAGCCTTCACCATAGGGGCAAATTCCACTTCCACGTTGATGTTCCTCCTGGCGCCGCGTCCCACCTGGTTCTCGGCGATGCAGTAGTAAGTGCCACGGTCCTCCTTGCGAATATTGGCGATCTGTAGCACATTACCCCTGTAGGAATGAAGAAGAGTGAGTGTGAGGGATGAGAGGAGAGGTGTAGAGTGAGTGCAGTGGATGAGAGGAGGTGTGAGAGGAGGGGATGATGAGAAAAGAGTAGTAGAGTGTGTGGAGGATGAGAGGAGAGGTGCAGAATGAGTGGGAGATGAGGGAAGGAGTGTAGAGTGAGTGAGGTATGAGAGAAGAGGTGAGTGTAAAGTGATGGTGAGAGAAGAAGTATGAGTGGAGGAGAGGGTGAGAGAAGAGGTATGAGTGTGAGGTGAAATTGGGAGAAGTGAGAGGGGAGAGATGTATGAGAGAAGAAGCGAGAGTTGGAAGATGCAGAGAGAGAGAGAGATGCTGACAAAGAAGAGGTGTGACTACTAGCGGTGGGGTGCTGACAGAGGTGTGGAACTCTGAATGGGGTGACACAGACAGAACAAGAAGAGAGACAGGAAGGATTAACACAGAAACGCATCCACGAACAAGAAACTGACGATAGAAGCTCTTACAAATAACATAATAAAGTTTCTCCTATAACACGCGATAAGCTGAAGTAGTAGTAGGTGAAACAAGCAAGGAGGGACAGGGAAGAAGAAAGGAAGGGTTAGTGAGTAAGAAAAGTATCAAGACAAGTGTGTGGAGAGACAAGGGACATTAAATTAGGGTTATCATCGGCCCGGATGCCCCAGATGACAGCGTCACCCCGCCCTGCCTCTCATCTCATTACTGTCACCACCCCACCTCCCCACCGTCCCTCCCTCACCAGTCACCACTCACCACTACAGCTGACTGACCCCTGCTTCCTCCCCCTCCCTCACCCCCCCTTCCCCAGCCCTCGTCTCTTCTCCCTCACGCGTCACTTTTCTTTACTCTTCGTCTCTTCCTCCTCTTTCTTCACTCTTATTTATCATTATTTCTCGTTCTCTTCCTCCTTTTCCTCTTTCTGTTTCTTGTGTCTTTTCCTTCTCCTCCTCTTCTTTTCTCGTATTTTCTCCTTTAATCATGTTTTCTTGTTTCTTTCATTTTAGCGTTATTTATTTTTTTCCAGCTCTTCCTATGGTCTTATGAAACATTTTTCCTTTCTTTTCTTTTTCCTCTTATCTACCATCCTTTCTTCCTTCTTTACTTCGTTTTTTTTATTTTATCAGTCTTTTATTCAACTTTTTTCTTTCCTATGTCTCTTTATTCAGCCTCTCACCATGTTTATCCTCTTTCCTTCCTTCTTCCTCCATTTTGTCACTTTTATTCAGCCTTTTCCCTATGTCTTCTTTCCCTATTTCTTTTTTCTTGCTTTTCCTTCTATGTCTACACTTCTTCCTTCCTCCTCTTCCAGTCTTCTACCCCATGTCTTTTTTTCCTCTTTTCCTCACATGTCTTCACTCCTTCCTCCTTTCTTCTCTTCCCAGTCTTCTTTCCTATATCTTTTCCCGTTTTTCCTTCCTACACTCCTTTCTTCTCTATATCAGTCCCAGCACTTCTTACCTGTAGATGGAGCCACCGGTGGGAAGAATGGCGTTGTTCTCTCTCCTCCAGGAAATGTCAGGGATGGGCATGCCGCCGGCGTAGCAAGAGAGCTCAACACCGTCCCCTTCACTCGCCACCACGGAGCTGAAGATGGAAATACCAAGATAGATTTGGGAGTGTGCGTTGTTGGAGGTGTGTGTGTGTGTGTATGTGTGTGTGTTTGGAGAAGGGGCATTGTGTGTGTGTGTGTGTGTGTGTGTGTGTAGCATTAAAACACAGTACACAATTCAAGATATTCCTTCTACAATGGAAAATAAAGTAAAAATATAAACACATTTCAGAATCACTAGATGCAGAAAAAAAAAAACATGCATTTGAGTGTATCTAAGTATGTTTTGAATTAACTACACACATTCCAGGCTACAAAAGGAAGAAAAGAGACATTTTAAGCCTTATAGCATAAAAAAAAAAACTACCAAACTAGAGACACTTAACATCACACACAACATCGGAAATAACGGGAAGGGCTTGAGAAACACTTAAAACACAAGAAAAACACTTAAGAAACACTTGAGAAACACTTAACAACACACACAACACCACAAGTACATACAAAAAACTACAAGGACAAATAGCCACGGGAGAAACTAACCGTGTGGAATTGTCGGAGATGACGGGAGGACGACGCACCAAAAGATCAACATTAGCGGTGATTCTGTTGTTGATTCCGATCAGAACTTGACACATGTAATCCCCGCCATCGCTCTCCTGAATGTCCTTGATCTGTGGGAGAAGAGAGAGTGAGTGGTGGCGGTGGTGGTGGTGGTTGTAGTAGTGTTCTTGATATGTTGGAAAGGAGATGGTATGATTGTGTGTGTAATAGGTATAGTGGTGATGGTGTAGTAGTAGTAGTAGTAGTAGTAGTAGTAGTAGATTGGTTAAGAAATTGTTGTTTTCTTAGTTTGCATTTTTTGGGGATTTAAGGAAAAGTAGCAGTAGTAGTAGTAGTAGTAGTAGTAGTAGTAGCAGTAGTAGTAGTAGTAGCAGTAGTAGTAGTAGTAGTAGTAGTAGAAGTAATATATGCTAGTACCTACATTGTTGCAGAAATTTAGTTATGCTCTTGACTTTAAGCGAAACAAAAAAGACCATTTGAGCTCAGATAATACTCTCTCTCTCTCTCTCTCTCTCTCTCTCTCTCTCCGGTAAAGGCCGCACACAAACACATATTTCCGCCAGACTAAGCCATCACGCGGCAACACTCAGGCAGACACACACCTAAAAATTATCGCTTTACCCTCATAAAACCAGAGCCATTCCTGCAACATGTGGGGGAGATAGGCGCCCTTTGTCTAGCCCGGCCCACACACACACACACACATATTTGCATACAGTGATTTTGTGTGTGTGTGTGTGTGTGTGTTTGTTTTTTGTCATGTGAAATAAGTCTGTCTGTCTGTTTGTCTGTCTCTGCCTGAATTTTTTTTTATGTTTCATTTTGTTTTTTTGTCATGAAATTTCCGATTATCTCTCTCTCTCTCTCTCTCTCTCTCTCTCTCTCTCTCTCTCTCTCTCTCTCTCTCTCTCTATTACTACTACTACTACTACTACTACTACTACTACTGCTGCTGCTGCTGCTGCTGCTGCTGCTACTGCGCAGTGTTTTTCTCTCAGTGAGTGAGTGAGTGAGTGACGGCGGCGGCGGTTGAGCCGTCAATCTGGTTTCACCACATTTTGACAAAACTGTTCCGAGGAAAACATTTCAAATCATATCAAATCGAAGAAAGGAAAACAAGAAGACAAATTGACTGGAGCAATGGGCCAGCAGTGCAGCACTCTCAAAGTGTGTGCCCACCTGGAGGTGGTGGGCCAGTGCGGGGGCGCCGACCGCCTCACCCTCTGTCTGCCCCGCAGCAGAGGCAAGGGAGGCCGGCGCCTGCTGGGGAACTTCAGCTTCCCCAGCGCGGGGGACGGGGCAGGCCAGCACAGGTCTGCCCACATCTTGGTGGCCGTTGGGAAGGTCGCCAAGAAGGACGGCGCCACGCCCGTCAGGGTGGACATCCTGGCGGGAGAGACTCTCGTGGCCCGGCGTGAGATCCCGCTGGCCGACCTGCTGGCGGGTCTCAAAGCAAACCGGATCGGGCGCCGCTCTGCGCTCTTCTTCAGCCTCAAGGCTGGGGATGCAGCAGGCGGCGGTGGCGGGGCACAAGATCAAGCTTCTGTCGCAGCGTTCTACAGCAGATGGCTCCTGGACGAGCCAAAGACAGCCAAGGAGGACAAGGAGGAACCAGCAAGCACTGAGCTGCACGCCAGCCTGCCCCCCCAGGCTGGTGATACCCAGCTCATCCTGCCTCCATACGCTGTGTACACCACCGCTGGAGCCAGCCTCACCACTGAGGTCACGTACTGTGGCCTCACCCCCAAGGTCACCCTGATGGACCTTGGGGATGGCCCGGCGGGCCGCTCCCAGGCCCAGCCCCGGCACGAAAGGAGCACATTTCTCAGGCTGACGAGACCGTGGCCAGCCTGACACAAGAGGTCGTTCACCGTGACCTCGGGGAAGGCCAGAGGTGGGCCGCTCCCCAAGGCCAGTCTTCTCAACTTACTCCTCAGACTGGCGAGACCCCCGAGGTCGTACACCGTGACCTCGGGGATGGCGAGGTGGGCCGCTCCCAGGCCCAGCTCCGCCACAGGAGGGGAGAGCCCCTTGGGAGGTCCTCTGATGTCTTGCAGCCTTCCATTCCGTCCCCATCCAAGCAGGGGAAGGACATCCTGCGGGGTGGCAGGGGCCTAGTGAACAGCCTGCTGCGGTGTGCGCAGGCCATGGCCTTCATCTTTGTTATGCACCACGTGACCCTGGAGTGGTTCTGAGTCTACTGCCACGGAGCACCACCACGACACACCACACCGACCACCACTCATGGAGGGTCACCACACGCTACACCACACCACCACACCGTCACCGCCACACAGGCCGCCACCCATCACACCTTCAGGTGGTGGCTGGTGACGCACTCGTAGTCTCTAGGGCTGGATAGGTTAGGTTAGGATAGGCTAGGATAGGTTAGGTTAGGTTAGGATAGGATAGGTTAGGTTAGGTTAGGATAGGTTAGGTTAGGTTAGGATAGGTTAGGTTAGGTTAGGTTAGGATAGGTTAGGTTAGGTTAGGTTAGGTCTCTCACTCTCTATTTAACAAGTCTCACTACAACTAGTACAATATTCTCAAGCGCTTTCCTTTCATGACAAACATTTTCAAGAGTCTTTCTCCAATCAGTAATGAACAAATCTTGTTAATTTGTCACTACAATCACACAAACAACCGTCTTGTCACTCCAACTCAAACTTTGTCAATGCAGTGGCGGTGCGGCGCACCACTGCTGCGGGACACCGCCCAACAACACTTCATTCATACTCATCACATCGTATACCTACATTTTACTAAACCATTTGATAAGGTTAGGTTAGGTTAGGTTAGGGTCAAGGGATGGGGTTAGGTTAGGTTAGGTTAGGGTCAAGGGGTGGAGGGAAAACTGTTATGGTGGATCAAGTCTTGGTTAGGCGACAGAGTTGAGTTGTCTTGTCTTGTCTTGTCTGTCTGTCTGTTTTTTGTTTATCTATCTGTCTATCTGTCCATCTCTCTATCTATCTGTCTGTTTGTCTGCCTGTTTGTCCATTTGTTTATCTATCTGTCTGTCTGTCTGTCTATACCTGTCTATCTGTCTGTTTGTCTGTCTGTCTATCTGTCTATCAATCTGGCTGCTCGTCTGTCTCTCTGTCTGTCTATCTCTTTGTATATGTGTCTCTCTGTCTATCTGTATGTTCATTTATCTATCTCTCTATCTGTCTGTCTGCTTGTCTGTCTATCTATCAATCTATCTACATATCTATCTATCCATCAGTCTCACCTGCAGGATATAGGTGGAGGAGCCCTTGTCGTGCCTGAGGGAGTAACGAGAGTCCCTAATGATGAGTCCTGGCCCGCTGGAGATAGGGAGGTCCTGCACGCCCCCGGTACCCCTCTTGACCCACAGCACGGGGTAGTCCTGGGCGTACTGCACGGAACACTCCAACTGCATGCTCGACCCGATGTCCACAACCTGCTCCTTTGTGATCCAACTGATGGAGGGCGTACGAACTGCCACCGCTGCGGATAGAAAAGGTTGGGTTAGGTTAGGTTAGGTTAGGTTGGGTTGGGGTGGGGTTGGGTTGGGTTGGGGTGGGTTAGGGTGGGTTAGGGTGGGTTGGGTTGGGTTGGTTTCGTTTTCATTTTCTTTCTCTTCCTTTACTTTCTCTTTTCTTTTCTCTCATTTCATTCCTTTCTTTTCCTTCACCTTCCTTCCTTCCCTTTCCTTTCCTTTCCTACTCTTCTCCTTCCTTTTCCTTCCCTTCCCTTCCTTTCCCCTCCCTTCCCTTCACTTAGGTTAGGTTGGTTTGGTAAGGTTAGATAAATTTTGTGTTTGAGGAAGAGGAAAAGGAAGAGGAAGAGGAAGAAGAAGAAGAAGAGGAAGAGGAGGAGGAGGAGGAGGAGGAGGAGGAAAGAATTAGAAAGAATGAGGAAAAAAGAGAAGAACAATTACAAGAAGTAGAAATAGCAAGAGATGGAGGAGGAAAAGGAGAACGAAGAGAAGGGGTGACTAATAAAAAAAAAAAAAAAGCAAAAGAAGAAGAAGGAGAAGCAGAAGGAGAAGGAGGAGAAGGGAGAGGATAAGAACGAAGTAGCCGAAAGATAACAAGAAACAAGAGAAGAACGAGAATACAAATATAACACGAACAGAGAGAGAGAGAGAGAGAGAGAGAGAGAGAGAGAGAGAGAGAGAGAGAGAGAGAATAGTTTACACAGAATTGAAGAAGGGAGTAGCTCTGTTCTGAAGGGAAATGAGATTATGTTAATTAGCTAAGGGATGAAGGCGGAGGAGGAGGAGGAGGAGGAGGAGGAGGAGGAGGAGGAGGAAGAAGGAGGAGGATCTGGCCAGACGAAATGGAGGAGTGGAGAAGTGGAGCTGAAGTAGAAAGGGCTCAGTAATTCGACTTTCCAGAGAGAGAGAGAGAGAGAGAGAGAGAGAGAGAGTGTGTAAGGAAACTGAATGAAAATTAATCAAATGCAAAACCAAAAACAAAT
>NC_059290.1:10673445-10675945 GCF_017591435.1 Portunus trituberculatus
ACTACTACTTTTAGGACGTAAACAGAGAGAGAGAGAGAGAGAGAGAGAGAGAGAGAGAGAGACCCGTTACAGTTCCCACGATTGGAGGAAAAAACAACCGCGATACCTCCTCCTCTTCCTCCTCCTCCTCCTCTTCTTCCTCTTCCTTCTCTCCCTTCCTCCCTTTCCTCCTCCCTCTACCCCCCCTATCCCTTCCCACTTCGCCTGTTAGCCTCACTTCAATTTATTAACATTTCATCTTATTAATCAATGAACAAACAAAGACAAAGGTTTAAATGACATTTTTCAGAGAGAGAGAGAGAGAGAGAGAGAGAGAGAGAGATTATAGAGATAGGCAGACATTATTTTGCTACTATTGTTATATTTTCTACTCCTCTTCCTCCTCTTCCTCCTCTTTTTTTTCTTCTTTTTCTTTTCCTCCTCCTCCTCCTCCTCCTCCTCCTCCTCCTCCTCCTCCTCCTCGTCCTCCTCCTCCTCTTCCTCCCACGCTTTCTCACGCCCCTTACCTAGTTAGTGATGATTGAGGAGGAGGAGGAGGAGGAGGAGGAGGAGGAGGAGGAGGAGGAGGAGGAAGAAGAAAACAACAACAACAACAACAACAAAAACAGGAAAAAATATATCAAAGGGTGAAATTGAGGGGAAAAGTAAAGCATGAGGGGAAAAGGAAGGGAAAACAAGACCATCTGCTTCTGGGGTGGCGTCTGAGGGGAAAGAGGGGAAGTGATGGGAAGGGGCGAGGGGAGATGGACACTGGGGAGCTGAGGGGAAACTTTTGGGTAAGAGGGAAAGTGAGGGGAGCAGTAATCCTGATCTTGAGGGGAAACTTTACAGACCCTTGGGGAAAAACTGAGATCTGAGGGGAAGTGAGGGTACCTGAGGGAAACGGTGAGGGGAAATTCTGAGGGGAAAAAAGAATAAGTGAAGTAATGTTGGGATTTCTTATATGAGGGGAAAAAAGAGGAAATTTAGCTTTTGTTTAGTTGAAAGAGGGGAAAAGTATGATAATTTTGTACTTGCATCTTGGTTATAGAATCTCTCTCTCTCTCTCTCTCTCTCTCTCTCTCTCTCTCTCTCTCTCTGTCACCCCGTCTAGCTAGACATAAACTATATTTGATAATCTTAGCCCTCTCTTTCCCCTCACCCTCCCGCAATCCCTCCCTACCTCACCCTCACTCCCCTCCCTCCACCCCTCCACCTCACCCCACCTCCGCCCCTCCTTTCCTCCAGTAACCAAGCTTCTCGTCAAATTAATGTCTTCAAGGGGATTTCACGCACACGTCACTTACAGAATTTGAGTCACCCCTTCCTGATTTACCGGTACCTCGTTTTCTATGAAGGTAGTGAAAGAGGACAGGGATGCGGGCGGGGTCTAGGCGGGGTGGTGCTATTCATGCCATTTTTTCACCCCCCAGTTCTCTGTCCATGGGGTTTGTGGGGCTATGGGGTGCTTACGAGGGGTGGGTGGTTTGCTAGGTGCTCGTAGGTGACAGTATCATTAGCCAGGGAGTGTTTGGTGTGTCTAAAGTTTTTTAAGGTGTTTTTGGTGTTCTAGAGGCAGAGTGACATGATTTCTGCATTATTAACTGGTGAAACACTCTTGAAAACCCCGCTAGTCATCTCTGTGGCCTTGGAAAATAGTTGTGAGAGAAAAGAGGGATTTTAAGCAAGTTTTTACAGTTCTAGAGACAGAGTGACAAGATTTCTGTGGTATGAACTGGTGAAACATTCTTGGAAAATGTTGGTTGTGAGAGAAAAGCGCGATCTGTAAGGTGTTTCTACGGTTCTAGAGGCAATGACAAGACTTCTGCACTATTAAAACAGCCGCACTGCCACTCGTGGACCACAAATTTACACCTGTGACTTTAAATATTATTCTTGTTCGGAAAAATACTACTATTACTACTACTACTACTACAACAACAACAACAACAACAACAACAACAACAACAACAACAACTACTACTACTACTACTACTACTACTACTACTACTACTACTACTACTACTACTACGGTTTTGTGAGTTTAATATACGTTGAATAAGTTGTGAGATATCATTAATGAGGTGATGAATAATTTAGATCTATTTAGAACAATGAATGAGGAATGAAGGAAGGAAAGTATTGTGGATGGTACAAAATAATAATGGTCTTACGAGTTATTAGATTTATCAGCACACTCACTAATTGATAAGAAAAAGGGAAGAAAGAGAGATAGGAAGATTAAATGTTGATAAAGAAGAAAAGAGAATGAAATGATAAAATGTTGATAAAAGAAGAAAAGAGGATACAAGATAAAATATTGATAAAAAGAAGCAAAGACGGAGAAAAGATAAAACGTTGAGAAAAGAAGGAAAAAACAAAAAATCAAACATGGTTACGTAAGAGAAAAAAAATACAATGAAGAAAACACAAATTCACCACACAAACACACATAGGTAAAAAATAAATAAATAAACAAATAAACAAATAAATAAATAAAAATAGATACATTGCGCGTGAT
>NC_059290.1:10680945-10683445 GCF_017591435.1 Portunus trituberculatus
GCATTCAAACCCCTAAACGTACAATATAGAGGCTTGAATCCCCTATCTCTCTCTCTTTCCCTCCCTTTCCCTCTCTCTCTCTCCCTCTGCCCGTCTATCGCTGGCAGGAAACAAAGGACGATCAGACCTCAGCCATACAAACACGATTACGTTTATCTCAACCCTATCCAGCGCCTCGTAAAGGGGATCTAATACTTTATAGAGGTGTGTATAGAGGATCCAGTTGTGCTAAGGGAAGTGTGGACATGATTATAATGCTTAGTGTTGTCATTTTTTCTCCTCTCTCTCTCTCTCTCTCTCTCTCTCTGTTTTTTGTTGAATTTTTTTTTATTTTTCCTTGTTTTTTTTGTTTTTTTTTGTGTTGTTTTCTCTTGCTTTCCTTTCTTCTTCTTCTTCTTCTTCTTCTTCTTCTTCTTCTTCTTCTGCTTCTTCTTCTCTTCTTTTCTTCATTACATCTTCATTTTCATTTTAACTTTCATATAATTATCTTTTTTTCCTCCTCCTCCTCCTCCTCCTCCTCCTCCTCCTCCTCCTCCTCCTCCTCCTCCTCCTCCAGTTCATCATTTCCTCTTCCTCATACCACTGTTCTCATTCAGTACTTTTTTTTCTACCAACACCACCTCCACCTCCTCCTTCTCCTCCTCCACCACCTCCTCCTCCTCCTCCTCAGGCTTCATGTTAGACAGGGCTTCATGTCTTGGAGATTAACAAGCTATACTTCTGAGCTTCTCCTGTTTCACCCTCACAAATCTGGCAGGTGAGGGGAAAGGAGAGAGGAGAGACGGGGGAGAGGGGAGGAGGTGAGAGAATGCATGTATAGGGAGAGGCCAAGAGAGGGGAAAAGAAGGGGAAAGAGAAGGGAGGTATGGGAGGATGATAAGGTTCAAGGAGGGTTCAAGAAATATTATTCTTTATCTATCTGTTATCTATCCATGTTCCTGATTCTCTTAAAGGGTATTCGATTCCTTTTATGTAGTATTCGATCCCTTCTTTATTTGATTTTCAGTGTTTTGTCTTATTTTTGTGGTGTTTGATCTGCTTAAGACATTGTTCAAAGTTGTTAATAGTGTAAATCCTTCTTTTTTTTTATTCTTATGTTGTTGAATCCTCTTTCTTATAGCACTGGATCCTTTTAAATGGTGTTTGATCCTCCTTGTGTTGCGCTGAATCCTTTCTCTTAGTGCTGGATTCTTTTTGTTATGTTATTAAGTCTTTATTACGTTGTTGCGTTTTCTTTTAGCTTTTTCACTGTTTCAGACGAGATAGAGAGAGAGAGAGAGAGAGAGAGAGAGAGAGAGAGAGAGAGAGAGAGAGAGAGTAAAAACAAGAAGAATCTCTCAACGTAAACATTTCGAGAACGAGGAGAATAAATGCATAAATGAATAACTCTCTCTCTCTCTCTCTCTCTCTCTCTCTCTCTCAATGGACGGGGATGAAAGAAACGACAGAATATATAGAAAAGAAAAGAGGAAACAGGAAAGTGGGAGACAAAATAAGAGAAAAAAGAAAACAAAAGAAATAGAAATAAAAAAAAAAAAGAGAGAGAGAGAGAGAGAGAGAGAGAGAGAGGGGGTGGAAATCAGGAAACACATCAGAACCAATAGAAAAAAAAAAAACAAAAACAATAAATAAATACAAGAAAAGAACAAAACAGAGAAATACATCAACGAAAAACACAAAAAAATAACAAACACGAAAAAAAAAATAAATAAAAAAAAAAGATTCCAACGAAAAAAAAGAATAAAAGAAGAGAACAAAAATGAAACGAAACAGAATAAGAACAACAACAATACACAATAATAAAAGAAACACAAGAGGAGGAGGAGGAGGAGGAGGAGGAGGAGGAGGAGGAGGAGGAGGAGGAAGAAGAGGAAGAGGAAGTAGTAGTAGGAGGAGGAGGAAGAAGAAGGAGGAGGAGGAGGAGGAGGAGGAGGAGGAGGAGGAGGAGGAGGAGGAGGAGGAGGAGGAGGAGGAGGAGAAAGAGGAAGAGGAGGAGGAGGAGGAGGAGGAGGAGGAGGAGGAGGAGGAGGAAGAGGGAGGGTTGATAAGCTAGGGGAGGGGAGGGGTTCGGGGGGTTGGGATTCGAAGCAGTGAAGCAGACGAAGCGAGACAAGAGGCTGACGGGCCCGCCAAGAGGGAAGCGTTGCAGGAAACAGATGCGAACGCGGAGAGAAGAGGAAAAAAAACTAATTAAACGAGAGATTCAATTACTTCCAGCCATTTGAGATAAAGAAGGTGAGGAGAGAGAGAGAGAGAGAGAGAGAGAGAGAGAGAGAGAGAGAGAGAGAGAGAGAGGGGTGCACTAAGTCAGTGAAGGTTGCAGCAGCTGTCCCTTTATTGACGCCCTTAAATGAAATCACAACAGAAGCCTTTTTTTTTCTTGATTTATTACTCGCGAACCAGCCAACCAGCCAGCCAGCCAGCCAGCCAGCCAGCCAGCCAGACAGTCAGCCAGACAGTCAGCCAGCCAGCCAAATGAACAGTGATAAGATGTAGTGGT
>NC_059290.1:10693445-10695945 GCF_017591435.1 Portunus trituberculatus
CTCTCTCTCTCTCTCTCTCTCTCTCTCTCTCTCTCTCCCTGCAGTTCATTTCGTTCTCTCACTTTCCCCTTCTTTGTTCCCTCTCTCCTTTTCACCTCTCCCCTTCCCTTATCTTGTGAGCCTCTTAATTCTCTCTCTCTCTCTCTCTCTCTCTCTCTCTCTCTCTCTCTCTCTCTCTTGTTCCTTACCTTTCTCTATTACATGTTTTCTTTCTTTTTTTCTTTTTTTTCATTTTCCCCCTCCTTCTATTTCCACTTCGCTTATTTTGCTTCGTCTCCTCCTCTTCCTCCTCCTCCTCCTCCTCCTCCTCCTCCTCCTCCTCCTCCTCTTTCTCTGTCACGTATTTCCAGTTTCTCTGTCTCTCTTTCTTCCTTTCTTCTCCTTCTTCCTTCCTCCCCTCTTCCTTCTTCCACATCATTCGTTTTCTTCTTCCTTGTCCTCCACTTGGCATGATTTCAGTCCTCCTCCTCCTCCTCCTCCTCCTTCTCCTCTTCCTCCTTCTCCTCTTCCTTCTTCTTTCTCTTCTTCCTTCTACCAATTTCCACCTTTTATCTTTTTTTGTTCTTTGTCTCTCTTTCTCTTTCTTTCTGTTCCTCTTTTTTTTCTTTCTTTCGTCTCTCTCTCTCTGTCTCTCTCTCTCTCTCTTCTCCCTTTCTTCCTTTTCCTCCTTCCAATGTTCCTTCGACAGACAATACAGTGGACAAGTTTTCTCTCTCTCTCTCTCTCTCTCTCTCTCTCTCTCTCTCTCTCTCCCTTGCACATCCTCCTCCTCCTCCTCCTCCTCCTCCTCCTCCTCCTCTTCACTCTTCCTCTAAACACAGGAATGAAGGAAGAAAATGACGTAGGAAGATCAGGAAGATGACAGTAAAATGATCTTAACAAGTCCAAATGATTACGAGGGAGTCCTAAAGGTGACGCTTCTTGAGGCGCCTCTAGATGGCCAAATTTTCAGTCACTTCTCCTGGAACATATTTTTTTTATATATTTTTTTTTCTATTTTTATTTTATCTTCTATTTCTTATTTTATTCTTTTTTTAAGGAAGGAAAGGGAAGGAAAATTTCTAACGAGGGGAAAATTCAGGATGGGTGGAAATTATGGAGTTTCAGTGTGAGGGGAAATAGAAGTGAGAGGAAATGAGTGTGAGAGGAGATAGAGTGAGGGGAAACAGGAGTGTGAGGGGAGGTGAGTGTGAGGGGAAATAACAGAGTGAGGGGAAATAACAGTGAGGGGAAATAAGTGTGAGGGGAAATAAGAGTGGGAGAAATAAAAAGTGTGCAGAAATATAAGTGTAAGGGAAAATAATAGTGTGAGGGGAAATAAAAATAAAAGTGAGGGGAAATGTGAGGGAAAATGAAAGTAAGTAAATATTATTGCTTGTCTGTATCTCATTTTTTTCCGAGAGAGAGAGAGAGAGAGAGAGAGAGAGAGAGAGAGAGAGAGAGAGAGAGAGAGAGAGAGATTAACGTGAGATTTTCAATATTTTCTTTATTTTTTCCTTTTCATTCTTTCTTTTATTTATTACATTTTATTTTATTTTTCTTTTATTCTAGTTGTGTTTATCTTATTTTGTCTATATTTCTCTCTCTCTCTCTCTCTCTCTCTCTCTCTCTCTCTCTCTCTCTCTCTCTCTCTCTCTCTCTCTCTCTCTCTCTTTTTCTCTTTTTCTTGTTTCCTATTTCATTTCCCCTTCTTTCCCCTCTTTTCCTCTTTTTTCCTCCTTTCCTCAATTGTGCTATACTCTCCTTTTCCCTTTTCTTCCTTTTTCCTCTTCTTTTTCCCCAGTGGTTTAATTTTCCCCTTGTTTCCCCTCGTTTCCCCTCGTTGTCCCTCAGTGCGGCGTGACATCAAAGAGGGGAATAATTCTGGATCAGGAATCTTTAATTTGTCAAAAGTGGGAACTCATTAAATACAAATTCAGCATTTTTTCTCTAATTAAACTATTCTAACTATCAAGGAAGGGAGGTGGGATAGTCAAAATTGGAGGAAAGGTGGAGGAAACATGGAGGAAAGTCTGTGCAGGTGGAGGAGAGTGGAGGTAACTTGGGAGGGAGATATGGAGGAAAGAATAGAAGGCAGTGGGGAGATCATGACTTCCCTATTGAAATGCATTAAATTAACACTAAATTGAATTGAAAATGCTAAAAAAAAAAATTGAAAAAAAAATCTCTAATTAAATATGTATAGAATTCTTTTTTTTTTTTTTTTACTTTTTTTGAGTATAGAGAGAAGTTAGAGATAAAGAGATAAGAGGAGAAATAGAGATTAGAGGAGAAATGTGAGAGATAAGACGGGAAATAGGAGATAAGAGAAATAGAGATAAGAGAGGAAATAGGAGAAATGAGAGGGGAAATAGAAGAGATGAGGAGAAATTGGAGAAATTATAGGAGAGATAAGGAGAAATTGGAGATAAAGAGATGAGGAGATAAGAGAGATAAGAGATAGAGATAAGAGGAGAAATATGACAAAAAGAGGAAAAATAGGAAAAAGAGATAAGAGGAT
>NC_059290.1:10700945-10710945 GCF_017591435.1 Portunus trituberculatus
AGAGGAGGAGGAAGAGAACAAACAATCTGGAGGAGGAGAAGAAAGAGGAAGTAGACGATAACAAAACAGAGATCAGATTATAGTCCGACTCAAATATGAAGGCCGCTGAGGGGGAGACCTAACGGGATTCCCCGGCTCGCCAAGCATCGTAGCACATGTTTCGATCTCATTATTAACTTACATCTTAATGAACCGTCATAAAAGTGTATTCCTCTAAATTTCTAATAAGGATGTATAGAGAGCTTTGAATATTGTTTTAGTGTAATGAAGACAATGATTTTGTATAGATACCACAAAATGTAGCACCACTGCTCTCCAGCGTTGCTACTTTTTAAGGTTGGACATGGGTGAGGTCAACCTCCCTGACCGCTGATAATCCCCAGGTCAAATCGAGTCACTCCTCCCCTCCCTGTCGCTTAGGATGGAAGGTGAATATCTCGTCCGCGCTACTCGCCATCGCAACCTTCATAGTCAAGAGAAATTAATTATTTACAGCGTCAACAAGTTCTGCTTAGAGGATTCTTTTATTATCAATGTGGAGGACACTTCTGACGAAGAACTGTCTGATTAAATAGCTGAGAGAGGATTATGCCTACAGGGTAAAACCTCTATAAAAAAAAAAAACGCACCTTAACTCTTACCTCATGGGTGGTGTGGAAAAGAGTAAAATAAAACAACAAAAAGATGCATGTCTACTTGTCTATTTTAGAGAGAGAGAGAGAGAGAGAGAGAGAGAGAGAGAGAGAGAGAGAGTGTGTGTGTGTGTGTGTGTGCGTCACAGGAGAACCAATACGTAAACTGTTGAAAGACTCGCGCAAGCAGGACACACACACACACACACACACACACACACACACACACACACACACACACACACACACACACACACGTGCATGAGAGAACTATATATAGTAATGCATGAGAGAACTATATAGAATAAGAAAAAGGAGGAAGTAGTAACAAACAAGAGAGAGAGAGAGAGAGAGAGAGAGGGAGAGATGGGCGTTTCTCCACACTTCAGTGTTAATCCTGTGACTGGGGCTGCGACGTTTGGCGACGCCGCAGCCGGGGAATCCCCGATAGGTCTCCCCCCCTCCGCGGCCTTCATATTTGAGTCGGACTATAGGTTATTATGAAATTAAGATAAAGTTTTTAAAGGCGATAAATTAATAAATATCGAGGTTTTGAAAGAGATAAATGAAAGTAACGAGCATTAAAGGGAATAAATGCATGCAAGTCTGAATTTTTGGGGAATGAAATGAAGAAAAAAAAGCTATGAAGAGAAATACACTGAGATTTTTTTTTCTTTTCTTTTCATTTTTTCTTTTCATCAATTCAGTCACCCAGTCATCCAGTCACCCAGTTAACCAGTCATCCCATCATCCAGTCATCCAGTTAACCAATCATACAGTCCATTTACATCCCAGCTTCCTTCATGTCTATCCCAGTCCAGTCAATCTTTCTTCCATTTCTATGCCATCCTAGTTCATCCCAATCCTACCAGAATCCTACCCATCTCCCGCCCATCCTATCTCATCTCTATCCTATCTCTGTCTCTTCTCTATCCTATTGTAATTCCATCTTTATCCTATTGCTCTCTCCCATATCTATCCCATATTTGTCCCATCCTTTGTTTATCTCATATCTATCCTATCTTTCTCCCATCTTTCTCCCATTCCATTTTTATCTTATCTCAATCCCATCCTCTTCAACCCAGTCCATCTCTATCCCACCTCATCTGTATCCCATTTCTATCCCATCTCTGTTCTTTCTCTATTCCATCTCACTATCCCCTCTTTATCTAATCTCTATCTCATCCCATCTCTACCCCA
Organism: Portunus trituberculatus; assembly: GCF_017591435.1. Taxonomy (NCBI): domain Eukaryota; kingdom Metazoa; phylum Arthropoda; class Malacostraca; order Decapoda; family Portunidae; genus Portunus; species Portunus trituberculatus. Next base: position 10,702,778 of record NC_059290.1, read on the forward strand.
TCTTTCTCACATCATGTCTTTATCTCATCGCTGTCTCATCCCTTTTCTATCCCATCTTTATCCCATCTTTTAGGGAGCCAGCACTCACTTCTCCTGCATTAAAAAAAAATCTTTCACCCATTATATCTCTGTCCCATCTCCATCCCATTTCACTCCCATATCTATCCCATCCCAATTCATCCTAGTTCCACCCATACCAGTCCCACCAGAGTCCCACCTATCTCCCTCCCATCTCCCGCCCATCTCACGCCCATCTCCCGCCCACTTAAGTCACGTTTTTGCTCCTCCAGTGAAGATTTCGGAAATGGAAACGTAGAGTCAGGATATGGTTTTGCTTTTTGTGGACTGAAAAGGAGAGAGGGAGAGGGAGAGGGAGAGGGAGAGGGGAGATGAGTTTTAAAAAGGTGGCAGGGAGGAGGTTAATGGTTGGGGTGATGAGACGGCAGTTAAGGGGAAGATATTGGGGTGGTTGGGGTGAAAGGTTAAGTTGGGTTAAGTTAGGATAGGTTAGGTTAAGTAAGGTTAGGGTAGGGTAGGTTAGGTTAGGTTAGGTTAGGTTAGGTTAGGCGAGGTTACGTTGAAAGCAAGTTCATGAGGATGGTCAGTGAAGGGAGAGGAAAGCCTGAGCTGGTGGTGAACATTGAAATCTCCAAGGATGTAGATCTCGAGGAAAAGGTAGAGAGGCAGAATGTGCTCCACTTTGGAAGTTAATAGTCAAAGAATGTGCTATAGTCAAAAGTCTTAGTTAGGGAAGAGATAGACAGCACAGATAAATTTAGTTAGAGAGTGGCTGTTAAGTCGAAGCCAGATGGTGGAAAACTCGAAAGACTCAAGAGCGTGGGCACATAGACGCAACATCCACCTTTGGAATGAAAACGAGAATAGAGAAAGTAGGAGGGGCAGAGAAGGGGCTACTGTCAGTTCCCTCAGACAGCTGTGTTTAAGTGAGGAAAAGAAGATGAGGTTTAGTAGAGGAGAGGTGGTGTTCCACAGATTGAAAATTAGATCTAAGACCGCGAATGTTGCAGAAGTTAATGAAGAAAAAGTCGAGGAAGGTGTCAAGACCAGTCAAGAGCAGTCTGACCTGGAGGCATTTGTGGTCCCCTCCCCAGAAAAGGACTCTGAGGCTAGATTAGGAGTGGCCATTTTTTTTTTTTTTTTTTTTGAATGAAGGAAATGTGTGTAGTAGTAAGTGCATGTACTTTTGTGAGGAGGAGAGTTTTCTTTAGAGCGAGACCACAACTAATTTTAATGGAAGGATCACAGCACCCCCTGAACTGATCCAGACCAGAATTCGTCTGGAACAAAACTAGTGCTATTAGACCTGTCTGTCTGTCTGTCTGTCTGTCTGTAGTTTTATTTCGTTCTATATATATATATATATATATATATATATATATATATATATATATATATATATATATATATATATTTTTTTTTTCATGAAATCTCCGTTTCTCTCTCTCTCTCTCTCTCTCTCTCTCTCTCTCTCTCTCTCTCTCTCTCTCTCTCTCTCTCTCTCTCTCTCTCTCTCTCTCTCTCTCTACTGCTCATTTTATCTCTTTTATATTTTTTTCCGTTTATCCTCCTCTTCTTCCTTTCTCTTTTTTCACTTTGTCCTTTCCCTTTCATATGTCCAACTAGATTTTTAAATATTCATGTATCTAGATATTTTGCCTGTCTGTCTGTCTGTCGGTCTGTCTGTCTTTCTGTTTATCTGTCTGTCTGTATGTCTGTTTCTTTTTTTATGCAAGAGGGAGAACTAACAAGGGCAATAAAAAATTAATATTAGAAAAAAAGACCCACTTGAATTTTAATTTCCATAAAAGAATCAAAAGAATTAGTCAAAATTGAAGGACAAATGTATCGACACCTCTCTCTCTTAAAAGAAATCAAGTCATAGGAAGATGGAAATACAGAGACAAGCAGGGAGTTCCAGAGTTTTCCAGTGAAAGGTACTGCTGCTGCTGCTGGTGGTGGTGCTGCTGCTACTACTATTACTACTACTGTTGTTGTTTCTGCTGCTGCTGCTTCTCAGTGTTTTCTCTCAGTGAGTGAGTGAGTGAGTGAGTGAGTGACGGCGGCGGCGGTTGAGCCGTCAATCTGGTTTCACCACATTTTGACAAAACTGTTCCGAGGAAAACATTTCAAATCATATCAAATCGAAGAAAGCAAAACAAGAAGACAAATTGACTGGAGCAATGGGCCAGCAGTGCAGCACTCTCAAAGTGTGTGCCCACCTGGAGGTGGTGGGCCAGTGCGGGGGCGCCGACCGCCTCACCCTCTGTCTGCCCCGCAGCAAAGGCAAGGCCGGCGCCAGCTGGGGAACTTCAGCTTCCCCAGCGCGGGGGACGGGGCAGGCCAGCACAGGTCTGCCCACATCTTGGTGGCCGTTGGGAAGGTCGCCAAGAAGGACGGCGCCACGCCCGTCAGGGTGGACATCCTGGCGGGAGAGACTCTCGTGGCCCGCCGTGAGATCCCGCTGGCCGACCTGCTGGCGGGTCTCAAAGCAAACAAGATCGGGCGCCGCTCTGCGCTCTTCTTCAGCCTCAAGGCTGGGGATGCAGCAGGCGGCGCTGGCGGGGCACAAGACCAAGCCCCTGTCGCAGTGTTCTACAGCAGAATGCTCCTGGACCAGCCAAAGACAACCAAGGAGGACAAGGAGGAACCAGCAAGCACTGAGCTGCACGCCAGCCTGCCCCCCCAGGCTGGTGAAATCCAGCTCATCCTGCCTCCATACGCTGTGTACACCACCGCTGGAGCCAGCCTGACCACTGAGGTCACGTACTGTGGCCTCACCCCCAAGGTCACCCTGATGGACCTTGGGGATGGCCGGCGGCGGGCCGCTCCCCAGGCCCGGCCCCGGCATGAAAGCGAGCACATTTCTCAGGCTGACGAGACCGTGGCCAGCCTGACACAAGAGGTCGTTCACCGTGACCTCGGGGAAGGCCAGAGGTGGGCCGCTCCCCAAGGCCAGTCTTCTCAACTTACTCCTCAGACTGGCGAGACCCCCGAGGTCGTACACCGTGACCTCGGGGATGGCGAGAGGTGGGCCGCTCCCCAGGCCCAGCTCCGCCACAGGAGGGAAGAGCCCCTTGGGAGGTCCTCTGATGTCTTGCAGCCTTCCATTCCGTCCCCATCCAAGCAGGGGAAGGACATCCTGCGGGTGGCAGGGGCCTAGTGAACAGCCTGCTGCGGTGTGCGCAGGCCATGGCCTTCATCTTTGTTATGCACCACGTGACCCTGGAGTGGTTCTGAGTCTACTGCCACGGAGCACCACCACGACACACCACACCGACCACCACTCATGGAGGGTCACCACACGCTACACCACACCACCACACCGTCACCGCCACACAGGCCGCCACCCATCACACCTTCAGGTGGTGGCTGGTGACACCTCGTAGTCTCTAGGGCTGGATAGGTTAGGTTAGGATAGGCTAGGATAGGTTAGGTTAGGTTTAGGTTAGGTTAGGTTAGGTTAGGTTAGGTTAGGATAGGTTAGGTTAGGTTAGGTTAGGATAGGATAGGTTAGGATAGGTTAGGTTAGGTTAGGTTAGGTTAGGTTAGGTTAGGTTAGGTCTCTCACTCTCTATTTAACAAGTCTCACTACAACTAGTACAATATTCTCAAGCGCTTTCCTTTCATGACAAACATTTTCAAGAGTCTTTCTCCAATCAGTAATGTACAAATCTTGTTAATATGTCACTACAATCACACAAACAACCGTCTTGTCACTCCAACTCAAACTTTGTCAATGCAGTGGCTGTGCGGCGCACCACTGCTGCGGGACACCGCCCAACAACACTTCATTCATACTGATCACATCCTAAACCTACATTTTACTAAACCATTTGACAAGGTGCCGCAGCGCAGACTCACGAGAAAGGTTAGGGCCAAGGGGTGGAGGGAAAACTATCAGGCTGGATCAAGTCTTGTTCAGGCAATAGGCGGTACAAACTTGTAGTAAACGGCTCTAATTCCGAGTGGGCCCAAGTAATTAGTGGGGTGCCGCAGGGATCACTGTTAGGGCCATTCTTATCGCTAATATATCTTAATGATCTGGATAGTGCAATCAGTAAATTTGCAGGTGACACCAAGATAAATAGATTGATTCGGCCAGATCTGGATGCCATCGTCTTGCAGGAAGATTTAGACAGGATCAACGAATGGACACACAGATGGCGAAAGCAGTTTAACATTAACAATGCAAAATACGTAGCGTAGGTAGAGCAAATCCACACAATAGGTCTACAATAAAGAACGGGCAGAGGGTCGCTACCTGAAGAGCAGTCCGACCTGGGAATATTCATGGTCCCTTCCCCAGAACGGAACTCTCATGCTTAATTACGAGTCGCCATTTCTAATTTTGAGTGAAGGAAGTGTGTGGAGAAGGAGAGTTGTCTTTAGAGGGACACACAAAGGAGACACAAAGCCGGAAACGTTAAGTGAGATCCCAACAAGCTTTAATGAGGTGAGGTGAGGTTATATTAAGCTAGGTTAGGTTAGGTTAGGTTAGGTAGTAAGGGATGCTAAGGAAGTTGAGAGTGAGAGATAAAGGGGAAGGAGGAAATGGGTGAAAGGGTGAAGGTTTGTGGTGACAGTGGAAGGGGTGACTATGATGGAAGTTGGAAGGAATGATGGTAATAGTGATGGTATGGAAGAGGAGGAGGAAGAGGAGTGAGGGGTGATGGATTAGCATTGGATCCCCCTCAAATTCCCCTCAAAAGCCACGCCCCTCTTCCTCCCCTCCCTATCCTCCTTCTCCTCCTCCTCCTGCTCTCTTTACTCTCTCCCCTTCTCTTTGTCCCTCCATTCTCCCTCTCTCTCTCTTTCTCCTCCCATCCCTTATCCACGCCTCCTGCTATTATCTCCCCTCTGTTCCCCTTTTTTAGTTCAATTCTTTGCCTATTAATTCCAGTCTCCTATAATTCCAGTCCACCTTCCTTTAATTCCAGTTTATTATCGTATTATTGAAGTTCACCCAATAACTACTGAGCTTCCTTATCGATTCCAGTTTTTTATCCTGTCATTCCAGTCTCTAATAATGCCGGCCTATGTACAATTCCAGTTTTTTGTCTCTTTAATACCAGTTTATTCCAGTTATTCCAGTTTCTTGTATCATTCCAGTTTTTTTTATGATTAATTCCAGTTTGTTTTCCTGTCATTCCAGTCTTCAATCATTCCAGTCTCTTGTCTTCTCTTTAATTCCAGAGTATCAGCCTTGATTTTTATTTATTTATTTATTTATTTATTTATTCTTTATACAAGAGGGGAGGACTGACCAAGGACAACAAAAAGAAAAAGAAAAAAAAGACCCACTCAGTTGCCAGTCCCCTTACATAGCCGATAGAATTAGCCAGAGGACAGGGACAGATGTTTTGAAGTCTCTCTCTTGAATGAAGTCAAGTTATAGGAAGCTGGAAATGCAGACACAGGCAGACATGGAGTTGTTCCTTCATTCCAGTCCCTTCATCATTCCAGTCCCTTCATCATTCCAGTCCCTTGATCATTCCAGTCCCTTCATCATTCCAGTCCCTTCATCATTCCAGTCCCTTCATCATTCCAGTCCCTTCATCATTCCAGTCCCTTCATCATTCCAGACCCTTCATCATTCCAGTCCCTTGATCATTCCAGACCCTTCATCATTCCAGTCCCTTGATCATTCCAGTCCCTTGATCATTCCAGTCCCTTCATCATTCCAGTCCCTTGATCATTCCAGTCCCTTTGTCATTCCAGTCCCTTCATCATTCCAGTTCCTTGATCATTCCAGTCCCTTGATCATTCCAGTCCCTTTGTCATTCCAGTCCCTTTGTCATTCCAGTCCCTTCCATTAATTCCAGATTCTTGTCTATATAGTCCCATTCCTTCCAGTAACTCCACTTTTTCCTGACATCCATTCTTACCTGTCATTCTCCAGCCCTTCAGCCCTTACAGACCCTCTCCAATTCTTCAGCCTCTTCTCGACCTTCTAGCCCTTTCACAGTCGTCTCTAGCCCCTTCTCATCCCTCCAGCCTCCTCTAGCCTTCTACAGTCCCTTCTCATCTCTCTACAGCCCCTTCCCAGCCGTCTCCAATTCCTTCCAGCCCCTTCCTAATCCTCCATCCCTTTCCCAATCCTCTGTTCCCTTCCCAGCCCTCTCCAGTCCCCTCCCATCTCCCTCCAACCTTCTGTCCCCTTCTCAGCCCTTTCCAGCCCTCTACAGCCCCTTCCCAGCCGTCTAGCCCCTTCCCATCCCTCTCCAACACTCCATCCCCTCCCCAACACTCAATTCCCCTCCCTCCTCCTCCAGCCCCCTCCCCACGCCCTTCACTCCCCTCCCTGCCCCTTCATCGCCTCTCCAGTGCCCCTCCCCAGCCCTCCACACCCCTTGAACCTCCTGCAGCCCCTCGAAAGACACTCAAAGCCTCAAGTGTGAGCTGAGGGCCCTCCCACCTGCACGAGGCTCTCCATCCTGCTGGGGACACGCGACACCCACCTGCAACACAGAGAGAGGCATTAGAGAAGGATCAACAAGGCGCTCAGTTAATATCATGTAGCAATATCCTGCCAATGTCCTATCTTGTATCCTATGAGTATCCTGTATGTGTTAGGATCCTGGGAAGTGTTTGGATGTCCTGGTAATGTTCTTTTCTTTTTTTTTTATTCAAGTTCTATCAAGTTCCTCCGTCAGTGTTCTAGCAATATCCTGCCAATGTCCTATCGTGTGTCCTGTGAGTATCGTACGTGGTGTCTGTGTGAAATGTGTGGATGTCCTAATGTTCCTTAAGTGTCATTCATGTCCTTTCAGTGTCCATCTCATGTTCTAGTAAGTTCCTGTATGTGTCCTGTTGACATTCTATTGATATCCCGTATTCTGACAAAACCTTATCTATATAAATGTCCTGCCGGTATCCTACTAATGTTCCTCGTATCCTGTTATGCTGCCATCTTGCTAATACTCTATCAACATCCTTCCAAGGTCCTATTAACATCCCATCAAAATCCTATTAATTTTTGTTGCTCCTGGCTAGATTTCCTGTCTAACATAAAAAAAAATATATATATATATATTCTACCCATCTTCATCAACAGCTTCCAGTAACCTTATACCAGTTTTCCTTTTACTTGTCTTGCTTCAGTAATATTCAAATCAATACACAGCTTTCAGTTACCTTATGTCAATGTTTTTTCTATCAATCTTTGCTTCAGTGATCTATATACATCTTCCAGTAACCTAATATCACAGTTTCTTTTTCCTAATCTTGCTTCAGTAATGTTTAAATCAATACACAGCTTTCAGTTACCGTATACCAATTTTCTTTTTGTTAATCTTTGCTTCAGTGACACTCGAATCTATATACAACTTTAAATAATCTAATATCACAGGTTTTTTCTCCTAATCTTGCTTCAGTAATGTTTAAATCTACATAAACTTCTAATTATCTTATATTATAGTTTTCTTTTTACTAATCTTCCTTCAGAGACACTTGAATATACACGAAACTTTAAATAATCTAATATCATAGTTTATTTTTACTAATCTTCCTTCAGTAATATTTAAATCTACATAAATCTTCTAACTATCTTATATCATAGGTTTCTATTTTACTAATCTTCCTTCAGTAATACTTGAATCCATACAAAACTTTGAATAATCTAATATCATAGTTTCTCTTCACTAATGTTTCTTCAGTAATGTCAAAGCAATGCAAGATTCAAATAACATAACAATCTGCACTGCCCTTATTTCACTACAATTATACATCTTATTCATATATTTACTCGTCTACCTGCCACCCAGTCTGTTTACCTGTCCGTCTGTCTGTTTGTCTGTCTGCCTGCCTGTCTCCCGCCATGTCACGTCACTGCGTTACGCTCTACTGAACCGTCACGTCACGCTCGGTGGCTGTTATGTTTCTGTTTAGCATGACTCGGGATTAAAATGTGGAATGTGACGACTACTACTTCTACTACTACTGCTACTACTACTACTACTACTACTACTACTACTACTACTACTACTACTACTACTACTACTGCTGCTGCTACTACTACCACCACGTCTCTTACTACTACTATTACTACTACAACCACTGCTACTACTATTACCACTACTAGTACTACTACTACTACTACTACTACTAATAATAATAATAATAATAATAATAATAATAATAGAACACTC
>NC_059290.1:10715945-10718445 GCF_017591435.1 Portunus trituberculatus
ATCTAGAACCACAAAACACCTTTAAAAACACCCTTAAAACATCTAGAACCACAAAACACCTTTAAAAACACCCTTAAAACATCTAGAACCACAAAACACCTTTAAAAACACCCTTAAAACATCTAGAACCACAAAACACCTTTAAAACACCCTTAAAGACATTCACCACCTCTAGAACCACAAAACATCTTTAAAAACACTCTTAAAACACCCACCACATCTAGCACCACAAAACACCTTTAAAAACACCCTTAAAACACCCTTTAAAAACCCCTCAAGAACATTCCTCACCTCTAGAACCACAAAACACCTTTAAAAACACCCTTCAGAACCCCAGACACTCACCACAACCCTCAATAACACACTGGAACCTTGAAAAATGACAAATAACAACGAAAGAATTGAATTAGCCCCAGAAATGAAGGTGTCTGCTGGTGTCTAATGCTCCTATCATCACCAAGCCCTTCTATACGACCCCGGTGCGCCTCTAGTCACCAGTGGCCCTCGTATCGCATCTATAAGCCCTCCCATCCCCCACAATGCACCACAATGGAGCCACACACAATCTACAACACCGTGACCGATGGATGGAAAAGGTTTTGTTGAACGATTGTGGGTTTTTTGGGTTTGGGTGGCGAGAGAGAGAGAGAGAGAGAGAGAGAGAGAGAGAGAGAGAGAGAGAGAGGGGATGAAATGGTGTGTATGTGTGTGTGGCTCATCCTTTCATACTCTCTCTCTCTCTCTCTCTCTCTCTCTCTCTCTCTCTCTCTCTATTCTCTCTCTCTCTCTCTATCTATTCTCTCTCTCTCTCTCTCTCTCTCTCTCTCTCTCTCTCTCTCTCTCTCTCTCTCTCTCTCTCTCTCTCTTACTCCCTCCAACTATTTTATCATATTTTTCCTCTTTCCCTCCTCTTCATCCTCCTCCTCCTCCTCCTCCTCCTCCTTCCAGAAAGTCGCTGCCGGAAGTTTGTAAAAGTTTGTTCTCTTGTTCAACGGTTTTAATTATGCAGGAAGTGTGATGAATTTATGAATGGAAATGATACAATATGAAACTCCTCGTGTCGACTCTCTAGTACAGGGTTGTTTTTATATTTTTTTAGTCTTTTTTTCTTTAGTTTTGGTTCAGTTTGGGTTTGGTTAGGTTAAGTTGAGTTTGGTTGGGTTAAGTTGGGTTGGGTTGGGTTGGGTTAGGTTAGGTTAGGTTAGGTTAGGTTAGGTTAAGTTGGGTTGGGTTAGGTTAGGTTAGGTAAGGTTAGGTTAAGTTAGGTTAGGTTAGGTTAGGTTAGGTTAGGTTAGGTTGGGTTAGGTTAGGTTAGGTTAGGTTAGGTTAGGTTAGGTTAGGTTAGGTTAGGTTAGGTTAGGTTAGGTTAGGTTAGGTTAGGTTAGGTTAGGTTAGGTTAGGTTAGGTTAGGTTAGGTTAGGTTAGGTTAGGTTAGGTTAGGTTAGGTTAGGTTAGGTTAGGTTAGGTTAGGTTAGGTTAGGTTAGGTTGAGGTTAAGTTAGGTTAGGTTAGGTTAGGTTAGGTTAGGTTAGGTTAGGTTAGGTTAGGTTAGGTAAGGTTAGGTTAGGTTAGGTTAGGTTAGGTTAGGTTAGGTTAGGTTAGGTAAGGTTAGGTTAGGTAAGGTTAGGTTAAGTTAGGTAAGGTTAGGTTAGGTTAGGTTAGGTTAATTTAGGTAAGGTTAAGTTAGGTAAAGTTAGGTAAGGTTAAGTTAGGTTATTGTCTAAAACACTGCTATGTTGTAAGAGAAAGAAAAACAAAACACAAACTGATAAACACACACAGGAACAAATAACCAAAACAAAACAAAAAAATGCGTAGACTGAAAAACAAATAAAAGAAAGAAACCAGAAACAAATAAATAATTAGAAGATGAGCAAATAATGAACATACAAAGACAAACAGATAAACAGACAAACAATAAATAAAAGAAGAAAACAACCCAAGAAAACATACATCAAAAGTGTGTGTGTGTGTGTGTGTGTGTGTGTGTGTGTGTGTGTGTGTGTGTGTGTGTGTGTGTGTGTGTGTGAGAAGGCTCAGAGGCGAAACGAGTCTTACGTCAACAAGAACCATCACGTTCCTCTCTATCATAGGCTCGCTGGCTAGTCCCCTCACCATCTCTCCCTCTCCCTCTCTCCCTCTCCCCTCCCTCCCTCTATTTGCCTTAGGATTCCCGTGTGTGGAGGGACGATATGGGAGAGAGAGAGAGAGAGAGAGAGAGAGAGAGAGAGAGAGAGAGAGAGTTTGTATCTATTTCTTTATTACTAAAATCAATTACTTTTACCACAACTTCTACTTAAATCCCTGTCACTACAACCACTACTACTACTACTACTACTACTACTACTACTACTACTACTACTACTACTACTACTACTACTACCACTAATGGATTTATAAAGTGGATGGAACAGAATAGGTATGTATGTGAACACGCTCTCTCTCTCTCTCTCTCTCTCTCTCTCTCTCTCTCTCTCTCTCTTATTTGTTTGTTATGTTCC
>NC_059290.1:10723445-10730945 GCF_017591435.1 Portunus trituberculatus
CTGAAAATGTAAATATTGGACTGAGATTGAAAAAAGTGACCAATAATGCTGGAAAATGTTCTAAAATGTCTTATAATATTTCGCAAATGTTTGATAAATCTTCCAAATATCTTAAAACGTCCCAAAAAATGTTCCAAAACGTTTCAAACTTTCTAAAAACATCCAAAACACTCCAAAATATCAAAAGTAAAAAAAAAAGCTCTCAAAATATTCCTTCTAAATATGAACTGAACTGAAATTTATTGATATTATTAGGGAAATGAGAAGAGGAGGAGGAGGAGGAGGAGGAGGAGGAGGAGGAGGAGGTGGTGGTGGTGGTATTATCAAAGAAAGAAGGGGAAGGAAAAAAGGCATGACCATAATGAAAGAAAAACATGGGAGGAGGAGGAGGAAGAGGAGGAGGAGGAGGAGGAGGAGGAGGAGGAGGAGGAGGAGGAGGAGGAAGCTAACAAAGGAGGAGAAGAAAATATAACAAAAAAAAAAAATAAATAAATAACAAAATAATAACAAGAAAAAATGACAAGAAAATGACACAAAATTATATAACATTACCAGAGAGAGAGAGAGAGAGAGAGAGAGAGAGAGAGAGAGAGAGAGAGAATGTTGTCGTGATGAAGTCGAGTAGTACACACACACACACACACACACACACACACACACACTAATAAAAAGACATTACGCGTTCATCTCTGAGTTAATATTGACAGAGAGAGAGAGAGAGAGAGAGAGAGAGAGAGAGAGAGAGAGAGAGAGTTTCATTATGGACACACTAATATTCTGTCCCAATATTCCCCAATGTCCGTTTTCTTTGTTTTTCGTTTTATGGAATACTTAATTGTTTTGTGCGTCACTGTATGGGCCAGAGAGAGAGAGAGAGAGAGAGAGAGATTAATATTGTAACCTACACGTACTAACACCTGTTCTCTAACCCTCTCCTCTCTCTCTCTCTCTCTCTCTCTCTCTCTCTCTCTCTCTCTCTCTATGCACGATTAATTGCAATTCAAACTAGAGAGGAGGAGATGCAAATGTTTGTCATTACCGCCCCACAATGACTATGTGTGTGTGTGTGTGTGTGTGTGTGTGTGTGTGTGTGTGTGTGTGTGTGTGTGTGTGTGTGTGTGTTTATCCTACCCCTGCCACCAGTTTATGTTATGTCAGTAGCAAAGGTAGTGACCGTGTGTGTGTGTGTGTGTGTGTGTGTGTGTGTGTGTGTGTGTGGTTGGTTCTCCTGTTTAAAGGGAAAGCAATGAGGTTAGCGACGGTGTTGACAATGGTTCCACTGTTTACTGATGGTGTTATGGCGGGCTCCGATACCATTAGAGGACATTTTTCACGAGTTTACCCTCAAAGTCAGCGTAGAAAACGGAGGAGTAGCAGTGGAAAAATGGGATAATGGTTGCCGGAATGGATATGTGTAGTGTGTTAGGCTTTGTTTGTTTCTAATTACTACTACTACTACTACTACTACTACTACCACTACTACTACAACAACTACTACTACTACAACTAAGAACCCATTAAGCCTACACGCTGCTGTCCTTGCACTTACATACCCATTACCACCACCATTGCTACTACCACCACCACCACCACCACCACCACCACTAACCTCCTTTCCCTCTCCTTCCCGCCAGGTAACACAAGACAGGTGGCAGGCAACATTACGCTATCACATTTCCAGGTACAAAACTCGCTTCTTCTCGCCCCAAAGACCGCCACCTCCCCGCTGCTTCGCCTCACACCAGCAGAACAGTGTGGTGAGTGAGGGAAAGTGTCGTTGGCATTGCTTTAAACCCCCTCAGTAGCAGGACGCGTTTCCATATTCATTCTGGTTACTATTTGGTGATTTTATACAGCTTCAGAAACATATGTTGGGATTAGAATAGAAAAGACTCTGGCCGTTAATCTTCCGTTCTTCATAGACTCATTATAATGCAAATAAAATCGTCCAGTCGTACATAAAAGTTAAGGTAAAAATGTCTCTCAGTATTGAAGGGGTTAAGTGGCATTCTCTCTCTCTCTCTCTCTTTAAGCTTTAAGTGACAGATTAACAAGATTTCTACATTATTAACATGAGAAACAGTCTTAAGAACCCAATTAATCATCTTTATGCCCTTTGAAAATAGCCTTAATGAAATAATGGAAGTTTTCAAGACTATTTTTAAGCTTTAAGTGACAGATTAACAAGATTCCTGCATTATTAACACGTGAAACAGTCTCAAAGCAGCGTCGGAAACTTTTCAACTCTTACTTTTTGATATGCGATCCACTTCTTCGGCTTACATATAGACAGAATCCTTTTTTTAATGTTCTTTTATTCTGCCCCCAAAAATCACGTGAATAGCTTTGAAGTTATAGCGAAGTTCGAAAGAGAAGTTAGGTATATTCTTGATGGTCATTCCCTTTTTTTTGTATTTTTTTTTATACCATATGGGCTTTTCACGAGAATTTCTGGGCTGAAGAGGATACTTTTTGTGGTGCCTCCTATCTCAAACCCCACCCGCTAGGAAACCGTTGCCCCAAGTGAGGAAGCCCAACCTACACTCAGACTTTAAGATTCCGGATTATCATTTATGTGGCTTTTGAAAAATAGTCTCAGTGAAGTTAGAGATTTTTAAAGGTGTTTTTTAGGGTTCTAGTGAGAAATTAACATTTATGTATTATTAACAAGAACAAAGCGTTTCAGAACACAGGAGGGAAGTGGTGAGGTGTTGTGGTGTGTGTTGGTGTTGTGTTGTGTTGTGTTGTGTTGGTGTTGTGTTTTGTGTGTTGGTGTTGTGGTGTGTGTTGTTGTTGTGGTGTGTGTTGGTGTTGAGTTGTGTTGTGTTGTGTTGTGTTGTGTTGTATGTTGGTGTTGTGGTGTTGTGGTGTGTGTTGAGTTGTGTTGTGTGTAGGTGTTGTGTTGGTGTTTGTTGGTGTTGGTGTTGTGGTGTGTGTTGGTGTTGTTAATGGTGTTGATTCTCGCTTCATTCCAGTTAATATTGAAACAAGCTTGATTTGTAATGGTTAGTATGAGTGTGTAGGGATCATTATGTCTCTCTCTCTCTCTCTCTCTCTCTCTCTCTCTCTCTCTCTCTCTCTCTCTCTCTCTCTCTCTCTCTCTCTCTTTGAAATCAACTTTAGTACAATTTTTCCATTAAACTATTAACATGAAAGCTTTTCTCTCTCTCTCTCTCTCTCTCTCTCTCTCTCTCTCTCTCTCTCTCTCTCTCTCTCTCTCTGAAAATTAACTTCCAATACAATTTTCCCCTCAAACTATTAACATGAAAGCTGCACACCACTCTCTCTCTCTCTCTCTCTCTCTCTCTCTCTCTCTCTCTCTCTCTCTGTTACGTCAGCCAGCGCCTCACCAAAGCTCCCTTCATCCCTACAGCCATTCATCCTTTCTTCCTTTTCCCGAGAAGTGAGAAAATACTGCCAACTCTCGACATTCACTCCTTATCTGGGGAATTCTGAGCATTTCTAGGAAGATTAAGCGTTTGTCCCCATAGAAACCACCTTCTAAAACCCCCTATTGAATTCTCGTTCTCTCGCTTCCCTTTAGTCTCCCCATATCTTATCTCTCTCTTTCTCCCTTTCCTCCACGTCTTTCTTGCGTCAGTGGACTAAGACGTGATAAGATCTTAGGTTTTTTTTTTATGTGTGTGTGTGTGTGTGTGTGTGTGTGTGTGTGAACCTATGTCTCTATTTCTTGTCTTTCTTTTCAGTAAGCTAACCTAACGTAACGAACAGACATACATACGTAATGGTGATAAACGAGAGTATATCCCGTTTTCTTTACCGAGACGCAACAGTGATAGGGATAACTATTATTTCTGCAGAGAGAGAGAGAGAGAGAGAGAGAGAGAGGAATAGGAGACGAAGAGGATGAAGAGGATGAAGAGGAAGAGGAGACGAGAAGAAAGAAGAGTAGAAAGAGGAAAGACGAGGAGATAAGATGAAAAGAATGGAGAGAGAGAGAGAGAGAGAGAGAGAGAGAGAGAGAGAGAGAGAGAGAGAGAGAGAGAGAGAGAGACAACCCGGATACTGCATAACACAATGGACTGGAGAACAAGAGAACAATGAGAGAATAGAAAACGAGGTGCGACGGAAAGGCAATCTAAACGAAAAATGGATGGAGGACAAAATGATTAAAAAGATGCATTGTCTGTGAAGATATAAAAGAAAATATACACAAAAAAAAAAGCAAAAAACAGTTTCCTATCATCTTTTTACCCATCATCTTGCCAGTACCTGTCTGAAGAAGGAGCAGAAGAAGGAGAGAGGCAAGAAGAGGAGAGGAAGCTATCAATTCACGCCTTACAGGAACACAATTGAAAGTTTGATTGTTCTCCTTTCTACTGCCTATATTCTTGCCAGTACCTGTCTGAAGAAGGCGACGAAGAAGGTGGAAGATGTCAGAAGGCAAGAAACCCATTAATTCATATCATACAAGGACATCATAACACTGTTTCGTATTTTCTAGCTACCTCTTCGCTAGTACCTACCTGAAGAAGGAGAAGGTGGAAGACATCAAACAGCAAGACACCCACTAATCATACAAGGACATCATAAACCTCTACTCTCATATCATCTACCTATCCAGTACCTATCTGAAGGGGAGGCAGAAGGTGAAGGGCGTTAGGGAACCATTAGTCCACGTCTTCCAGCCTCTTCAGGGACACAGGAGCGCTATTAATCAAGGGGAGCCACACCACAAGTCTCAAGGGGCAGTGCAGGGAAGGTATGCAGTTCTCCAGGTGTTGTTCTCCTACAGTGAGTGAAGGCAAGTCGTGTTTACTCGTGTGTTAATTAAGGCAGGTGTCTCGCGCCAGTCTTTCTAATCTGGTAATGTTTTCACCCCTTCAGTACCATGACGCGTTTCCATGTTCTGGTGACTATTTGGGGATTTGATACAGCTTCAGAAACTCACGTGGGGGATTAGAATAGTGAAGACTGGCCATTAATCTCCTGACCTCCATACACCCTTCCTAATGTCAATAATATGGTCTTATCGTAGCCAAACTGTCTTAAAATGCAGTAAAGATATGACAAACTGTCTTAAAATGCCCTAAAAATATGCCAAACTGTCTTAAAGAGGGTTAATGGCCATATTCATCACTATTCTAATCCCCACATAAGTTTCTGAAGCTGTATAAAGTCACCAAATAGTCACCAGAACGAATATGAAAACACTTCCTGGTACTGAAATAGTTAATGCCCAGAGTCTTCACCATTTTAATCCCCCCATGAGTTTCTGAAGCTGTATAAAATCAGCAAATAGTCACCAGAATGAATATGAAAACGCGTCCTGGTACTGAAAGGGTTAATATTCGCCTTCATCTGTGTATTGGTGAAAATTCAATATCACGCTAATTAATATTCAAGAATACTAATTAAGTTGCATTTCTCTTCGTTCCTCCTCTCTCGAACGGTAAGCCAGCATTCATAAACCAGTGAAGAAAATAAAAAAACAACATACAGCAACCTTAGCAGTGAATGTTGCTTGGATATGTTAGTCAAATTTCAACATAGTCCCTGAATGTTAATCCCCCCTCACATTTCTCTTCACTCGAATGTTAAATCAGCATTCAAAAACCAGTGAAAATACAACATCAAGCTAATTTATCAGTGAATGTTGGTTGGAAATGTTAGTAAATAGTCAACATAATGCAAATGGACAATCTTGAATTTAAATAACCTCACATTTTTCTTTCCTCGAACGTTAGGGCAGCATTCGCTAATAATACAACATTCACTAACATTATCAGTGAATGTTGGTTGGAAATGTTTGTAAAAATTCAACATAACATAATGCTTGAATATTTTAACTCTGCACGTTTCGTCTTCAAATAATACAACATACATCAACATTATCAGTGAATGTTGATAAAGAACGTCAATAAAAGCCAACATAATGGTAATAAACACTCATGAATATTAACAACCTCACATTTCCTCCTCACTCGAACGTTGTCAACATTCGTAAACCAGTGAAAATATAACATCTATCAAATTTAGCAGTGAATGTTAGTTGGAAATGTCAGTAAAAATTCAACATAACATAATGCCTGAATATCTTACTTTACACATTTCCTCCTCACTCGAACGTTAAGTCAACATTCGAAAACCAGTAAATATACAACCTCCAGTAAATTTAGCAGTGAATGTTGCTTGAAAACGTCAGCAAAAAATTCGTCACAACTCCAACATAATGCCTGAATGTTCTACTCTACACATTTCCTCCTCACTCGAAAGTTAACTCAACATTCGAAAACCCGTGAAAATAAAACAAACATCAACATTACCAGTGAATGTTAGTTGGAAATGGCAGTAAAAAGTCACCATAAAACTAACACACTACTAAACATCAATAACCTCACACTTAACTCAACATTCATAGATATACCACAACTACTACCACTGCTGCTACTTCTGCTGCTACTAATAACCTCACCAGTGAATGTTTGCTGTAGAGAACATCGATAAAATGTCACGAATATGCTAAAACACAATGAAGAATATTACCCTCGCATTTCTCCGCATCTCCCGACAGTGTTATGGAGTATTAGGGAGTGCGTTCGTGTGTTCGTGGGGAGTGGGGAGTGGGGAGATTAAAGAGGAGTGGGTAGGTGAACGATTTGAGCGGGAGAAAGACTGCTAGAGAGGGAATTGAAGGGAGATTCACGTAGGGACAGTGAGAAAGGGAGAGGGATGTGTGTTGGTGTGTTGATGTGTTCGTGTGTTGGTGTGTTGGTGTGTTGGTGTGTTGCGGCGGCTGTCACAAAGCTGAGCGTGGCCCCAGAATCCGGCAATGTCAGAGCCGCGTGTGTTTCTCTTTTACCTTGGATATAAAACACTAGGGCGCTGCAGGAGGCTTAATTAGGCCTACACCAATGAGGCGGACCGGGGAGCCTTTTTTTTATTTTAGCTCATATGAGAACGCGAATATGGTTCCATTTTGGTTGGGGTGAGAGTCTTCCTCCTCCTCCTCCTCCTCCTCCTCGCTCAATTTGACGAGGAAGGGGAAGGGGAAGGAGTAGGGATCCTGAGGGCGCTGCAAGGGGTGAGGGCGTGAGTCAGGGCGTCAGGGAGGTGAGGGAGATGAGGGAGGGTAGTGAGGGAGGTAAAGGGCCGTCGCTTGCCAGTTAAGTCTCAAAACGTGGACTATTTTTCTGTATGGGAATATTTTTGCGTAGAAATTCTAAAAAACAGCTTCCGGCGGGACAAAGAGGGGACGGTTTGGTGAGGGGAGGCTCCTGTGTCACCCTCAAACCCTCACTCTCTCCCTTACGCCCCGCCCCTTCCTCCCTTCCTCCCTCGCGTCCCCCCCGTCCCCCCACGCCCACAGTTCCCTCGTCCCCTAAGGCGGCGACAGCAGCCATCACTAATCCCCAAATCCACAGCGGCGGTGTTGTGCGGGTCGCGGCCACGCCCCTGCCAGTGTCAGACGCCATAGGGGGGACGCCGCCCCTCCTGCAGGCGTCCTTTGTCCTCCCCGGGGGCCCTCTCGCCTGCTGG
>NC_059290.1:10738445-10748445 GCF_017591435.1 Portunus trituberculatus
AAAATGGGTCCTTTTGTGAGGGGTGAGAGAGAGAGAGAGAGAGAGAGAGAGAGAGAGAGAGAGAGAGAGAGAGAGAGAGGAGAGGTTAAGGGAGGTTCTATACATATTTTGAAGGAATGATAATGAGAGAGAGAGAGAGAGAGAGAGAGAGAGAGAGAGAGAGAGAGAGAGAGAGAGAGAGAGGTAATCGTCTGAGTGAATGATGGCGAGTTAGTGTGTTAAATAAGGCGTGAATGTGTGTGTGTGTGTGTGTGTGTGTGTGTGTGTGTGTGTGTGTGTGTGTGTGTGTGGAGATTTTCTTTCTGCGTAATGACTTCACTTCTGACCTTCTACCATAATAATAATAATAATAATAATAATAATAATAATAATAATAATAATAATAATAATACCCTGAGTCATTTAATAAACAATTACAACCATTCGAGTTTGCATCATTTATCTTATTAATGAACGGACTTACTACCACCACCACCACCACCACTACTACCACCGTCACCACCACCACCACCACCACCACCACTACTACTACTACTACTACTACTACTACTGCTACTGCTTTTTACTACTGTCACTACTTCTACTATTACCACCACCACCACTACAGCAAGAACAACAACAATACTACTACTACTACTACTACTACTATTACCACCACCACCACCACCACCACCACCACCATAAGACCAATGACGGTAACAATATCACTTTTAATTAAATTCCCCAAAACAGATAGTTAATAAAAATTGATGAAATAGACACGTGACTAATAAAACTGGCACTTCTCATTATCTTTACGGGAAAAACGAGCGAAATAAAAAGAGAAAAAATAAAACAAACATTCCTTTATTTGGCAACTTGGGTTAATACCACCACTGTAAATCTCAAGGTTCGGTCAAATGAACGATACTTTTTGACATTTATTGTGCATTTGTCGCCGAATTGATAAAAAAAAAAATGATGTTAATTCTTGTCACCAAACATTTACTGAGAGAGAGAGAGAGAGAGAGAGAGAGAGAGAGAGAGAGAGAGAGAGAGAGAGAGACTGGGGGAAAGAAAGAGAAACATATGTAAACGTGGAAGTATGAACTTGCTAACAAGAGAGAGAGAGAGAGAGAGAGAGAGAGAGAGAGAGAGAGAGAGAGACGTGCTTTGTCATATACAAGTAACATGACACTGCTAGTAGAGATGAAGAACGAGAGAGAGAGAGAGAGAGAGAGAGAGAGAGAGAGAGAGAGAGAGAGAGAGAAAGAAAGCAACGAGAGAAAGCAACCAGGCTATTGTTACACCTCACTCTCACACTCCCCCCCCTCTCTCTCTCTCTCTCTCTCTCTCTCTCTTGTAATGTGAGAGAGGCACGCGAGAACTTGACTCAGGTAACACATGTAAGGCTCAAGGAAGAAGGAAGTGGCTGGCCTGCTTAGCCACGCCTGCCTTGCTTACTGGAACGCCCTTTTTCTGCCTTGCTTGTGGTTATATATGGGATTGGATTCTTTGTATGGGATTGGATTCTTTGTATGGGATTGGATTCTTTGCATGGGATTGGATTCTTTGTATGGGATTGGATTCTTTGTATGGGATTGGATTCTTTGTATGGGATTGGATTCTTTGTATGGGATTGGATTCTTTGTATGGGATTGGGCTGTTTTTTCTGTTTTTCTATTTTCTTAGTTTTCTTTATTTTTTCTTTTTTTGTCTTTTTCCTCTTCGATTTATTTTCTGTCTCTCTTGTTTTATTTCTATTTTCTTCTTTTTCTTTCTTTTTTCCTGTTTAGTTTTTCATCCTTCTTTTGTCTTTCTCTTTCTCCTTCTCCTTTCTCTTCTTTTTCCTCGTTTTCTTTTCTTCTTGTTTGTTTTTCGCCTTTCTTTCCTTTTCCTTCTTTTTTTTCTCGTTTTCTTTTCCTTATGTTTTCCATCCTCCGTCTTTCTCCTTCTTCTTCTTCTCCTTCTTCTTCTTCTTCTTCTTCTTCTCATTTTTCCTTTCCTTCCCTCTTTTCTCCTTTTTATTTTTTTCGTTTTTTTTTTCTTCGTATTGTTGTTGTTGTATGTATTTTCCTCTCTCTCTCTCTCTCTCTCTCTCTCTCTCTCTCTCTCTCTCTCTCTCTCTCTCTCTCTCACAGTCTCGCACACGTTTATTTTTCCTCTTTCCTCCTCCTCCTCCTCCTCCTCCTCCTCCTCCTCCTCCTCCTCCTCCTTTTGTCCCACGTGAGGAGGACACAAGTGAAGGATTAGCGGCTGTAAGGACTCACTCAGGCATAAATAACAGTGATTGTAGGAATCTTTGTTTCCCTATTCTGTTTTCCTTCCTTGTGTTTTCCCCTCTTCTCTTTTTCCATCTCTCTTTTTCCATCTCTGTTTTTCTCTTCGTTTTTCCTGTCTTCTGTTTTTCCTTTCTTCTTTTTTTTCCTTTCTTCTTTTTTTCCTTTCTTCTGTTTTCCCTCTCTGTTTTTCCTCTCTTCTGTTTTTCCTCTTCTTTCCTTCTCTTTCTGTTTTCCTCTCTTCTGTTTTCCTCTCTTCTGTTTTCCTCTCTTTCTGTTTTCCTCTCTTTCTGTTTTTCCTCTCTTCTGTTTTTCCTCTCTTCTGTTTTTCCTCTCTTTGTTTTCTCTCTCTGTTTTTCCTCTCTTCTGTTTTTCCCTCTCTGTTTCCCTCTCTTCTGTTTTCCCTCTTAATTATATTCATAAAAGTCATTATTGTATGAAAATTACAGGGATTTACAACTTTTCCTGTTTTTTTTTTCCCTTATTATTTATTCTATTGTTTGTTGTTGTTGTTGTTGTTGTCTCTCTCTCTCTCTCTCTCTCTCTCTCTCTCTCTCTCAATAATACAAAATTTTTACTTGAATTTTTTTTTTAATCTATCAATTTTGTGTCACAGCGGAACGTAACTTGCTTTTCTTTGTAACGAGGCGTGAAATGTGTGTTTTGATATCTCCTCCTCCTCCTCCTCCTCCTCCTCCTCCTCCTCTTCCTCTTCCTCCTCTTCCTCTTCCTCCTCTTAGTCATTTTCTTCCTCCTCCTCTTAGTCATTTTCTTCCTCCTCCTTTTCGTCTTCGTCTTCCTCTTCCTCCTCCTCCTCCTCTTAGTCATTTTCTTCCTCTTCCTCTTCCTTCTCTTCCTCTTCCTCCTCCTCCTCTTCCTCTTCCTCCTCCTCCTCTTAGTCCTTCTCTTCCTCCTCCTCTTCGTCCACCTCGTCTTATTTCTCTTCCTCCTCCTCTTATTCATCCTCTTCCTCCTCCTTTTCCTCTTAGTCCTTCTCCTTCTCTTCCTCCTCCTCCTCCTCCTCCTCCTCCTCCTCCTCCTCCTCTTCCTATTTTTTCAGGCATATAATTGAGTCATAACACGGATGGGTAAGGTCTGATTCCTCGGTTGTCCCCCCCTACACACACACACACACACACACACACACACACACACACGCCAATCTCTCCCTTATTCACTTCCTCCTTTTCTTCTTTTCCTCACCGTCAACTAAATATTCCTTCTTTTCTGCTTCCATCATCTTTTTAACCCTTCCTCGTTTGCTTCCTTTCTTCTCTAAGTCGATAAAGATGTGGAGATAATGAGTTCCTTCTTCTTCTTCTATTGTCTTATTATTTTCTTCTTCTACTTATTCCTTTACTTAAATTTTGTCTTCCCTTTTGTTATCTTTTTTTTTTTAGTTTTTTGCTGTTTTGTTTCTCTAAAAGTTAAAAAAGATGATTATGTTGGTTTTTCATTGGTTTCTTTTTCTTATTTTCCTCTTTTTCCCGCTTTGCTCTCTCACCACGACCATTTTCCAAGGCCACAGAGATGATTAGCGGAGTTTTCAAGAGTGTTTCTACAGTTAGCAATGCGGAAATCTTGTCGTTCTGTCTTTAGAACCATAAAAATACCTTAACAATCGCTCTGCTCTCAACACGACTGTTTTCCAAGGCCACAGAGATGATTAGCGGGGTTTTAAGAGTGTTTCTCCAGTTAATAGTGCAGAAACCTTATCACTCTGCCTCTAGAACTGTAAAAACACCTTAAAAAACTCGTGTAAACTTAGATAAAGCCTTCTGAAATCGAGGGGAATCGCAGTGTTTGAGGATACAAGCTCAAACGCACACCCCTCATTAACTCTCTCTCTCTCTCTCTCTCTCTCTCTCTCTCTCTCTCTCTCTCTGCCCCAGCCATCAAGAGAGGGGGAAGCTGACACCCTCACACCACCAGCAGAGACGCCTGGCGGAGTCCCTGAATGAGATCGTGATTGTTACAACGACACGCTGGGGAACGTGGCCACAAATCCCCCCCCACGACCCTCCCCTACCCCTCCCTTCCCTCTCCAGCCCTCCCAACACTCCCCAGCCCTTCCTTACCCCCTGTGGCCTCTCTCTTTCTCCCCATCACCCCCCTTCTCCCTCTCTCTGTGATCTTTTGTGGCAGAGAATCGGTAGGCAGTGGGTAGGCTGATTGGGGTGACCCGGGGGGGGGAGGTGATGGTTAGGCTGTGCTGGGGTGGTGGAGGGTTAGCTGGGGTGCTTGGTGGTGCTGGGGGGTGTAGGGTGATTGGGTGACTATCTGAGGGGTGATGTGGGTAGGTAGGGAGGAAGATGAAAGGTGAAGAAGGAAGAGGAAGAAGAAAAATGAAAAGGAAGAAGGAAGAGGAATAAGGTAAAATGAGAAGAAGGAAAAGGAGGAAGGAAAATGAGAAGAAAGAAGGAAAAGGAGGAAGGAAAATGAGAAGAAAGAAGGAAAAGGAAGAAGGAAAATGAGAAGAAGGAAGAAGGAAAAAAGAAGTAAAGAAGGAAAAGGAGACGAGAAAATAAAGTAAAGGAAGAAGGAAGAAGAAAAATGAAAAAGGGAGAAAGCAGAGAGAGAGAGAGAGAGAGAGAGAGAGAGAGAGAGAGAGAGAGAGAAAGAGAGAGAGGAGAAGGATACAAAATAGAGAAAACACTGAATTTAAGACGATACACAGACGAAATCAAATTGAGAGAGAGAGAGAGAGAGAGAGAGGGGGGGGGTGGCGTGGGGGAAAGCAACGATTACTGTGCCACGCTTAACGATTAGGGCGCCTGAAGTTTGTGTGTTTATCGAGTGTGTTCTCTTGACTTTTAGCGTTAATCGAGGGAGTGATGTTCATCCTCTCCGTTTATTGAGTTTAGAGGTTTCAATGCTCTTGTTTCCTGCCTCCCACTCAGCAAAGCCTTCTCCTACCTCTTTTTTTCCTTCTTTTCCTCTTTTTTCTCTTATTTTCATGTTTTTTTTCCTTTTCTCTGTCATTTACTCTCATTTTTTTTTCATTTCTCTGTCTCTTATTTTGTTTTTTTTGTTTTGTTTTTATTTTTCTTCTTTTTTTCATTTCTCTCTCTTTTACTTTTTTTTTTCCATTTCTCTCTCTCTCTAACTTTTTTTCCATTTCTCTGTCTCACTCATGTTCTTTTTTCATTTTTCTTTCTCTACCTCTTTTCTTCCATTTCTCTCTCTCTCTTACTCTTTTTCCATTTCTCTCTCTCTTACTCTTTTTTCCATTTCTCTCTCTCTTTCTCTTCCTCTTGTTTTTCCATTTCTGCCTCTTACTCTTTTTTTTTTCCATTCTAGAGCCTTAAATAAAATGAATAACCTTTTGCACTCTTGACTCCCAAACAACATGAAGAAATAACTTGAAAATGCGCGTACCTTTTGCACTGTAGACACTGAAATAACGCTAATAAAATAACTTAATAACAAAGCTTCGTTACACTTAAGAATCTTCACTTACTGAAACTAAAAATCTTCATAAACTTAGAATAAACTTAAGTCACACCTCACTTTACATACTCCTTCCTTCATTCCTTCCTTCCTTCATTCCTTCATTCCTTTGTTCTTTCCTTCACCAATTTAAACTTAAACTAAAATCCTTCATGAACTTAGAGCAAACTTAAGTCACATCTCAATTTACATTCTCTTATCTTATTTCCTTCATCCCTTCCTTCCTTCCTTCCTTCCTTCCTTTCTTCCTTCCTTCCTTCACCAACTTAACTTAAACCAAAAACCTTCACGAACTTAAAACAAACTTAAGTCACAGATTAATTTACATTCTCTTATCTTATTTCCTTCATCCCTTCCTTCCTTCCTTCCTTCCTTCCTTCTTTTACCAACTTCAACTAAAAACCTTCACGAACTTAGAACAAACTTAAGTCACATCTCACCTCAACTTACCTACTCTTCTTACCTTCCCTCCCTCCCTCCTTCCTCCTTCCTTCCTTCCTTCCTTCCTTCCTTCACCAACTCACACTAAAACAATGCACTCTTGAACTCCCCCGTGACAAGATAGACACGTCACGCTCCTCCCTCACAAACAAGCTCCCACCAAGCCCCCTGCCCCCCTTCCCCTGTGGTTAAGAAGGATGACAAGCCACTTTACAACACTCCCGGGACTACGTGGTAATTAAAGCATAAAGTTAGCGTGGGAAAAGAGTAATTTTAAGGTACATGGGAGCTGTAAATCCTGCAGCGGTGGTGGTGGTGGTGGTGGTGGTGGTGGTGGAAGGAAAAGTTAGGAGAGGAAGAGCTAAAAGAGGAAGAGGAGGAGGAGGAGGAGGAGGAGGAGGAAGTGTTGGGGAGTGTTCAGGAAGGGAAGAAGGGGAAGAAAGGAAGGAAGAAATGGGGAGAAGGACGAAAGGAAGGAAGGAAGGAAGGTAGGGAGGGAGAGGAAGAAGGAAGAAACAAAGAGGGAGAAGAAAAGGAGAGAAAGAAAGGGAAAAAATAAAAATGGAGACGAAAAAGGAAAGAAGAGAGAAAGAAACAGAGAAGGAAGGAAGGAAGGAAGGAAGGAAGGAAGGAAGGACTTTTTAGTGGGGAAGGAAACGATAAGAAGGAAGGAAGTAGAGAGGAAGAAAGAAAGGAGAGAAAGAAAAGAGAAAGAAGAGAACAAAGGATGAATAATGAACGATAGGAGGGAAGAAAGAAGGAAGGAAGGAAGAAATGAGAGAAAGAAGAAAGAGAAGGAAGGAGAGAAGAAGGAAGGAAGAAGAAAGAAAGAGAGATACAACTGTTGGCAGAATACTAGTTCAAGATATTGGAAGAGGAAAATGTAGAGAAAGGAAGGAAGAAAGAAAAAAGGAAGGAAAAAGTAGAAAAGAAAAAGTAGAGGAAGGAAGGAAAAGTAAAAAGGGAAGGAAAAAAAAAGAAAAAAACAAAGGAAAAAGTAGAAAGGAATAGAAAAAAGTAGAAAAGGAAAGAAAAAGAGAAAGGAAGGAAAAAGAGAGAAAAGAAAGAAAAATTGAGAAAAAAGAAAAAAAAGAAAGAAAAGAGTAGAGAAAAGGGAAAAAAGAGAGAAAAGAAGGAAAAAAAGGAAAAAGAAAGTAGAAAAAAGAAAAAAAAGAAGGGAAGGAAATGAAGGTTTGGAAATTAAAGATATTATTTTCTTACCGATGTGAAGGAGACAAATTATCTTTATTATCTTTCTATCTTTCTATCTTTCTTTATTCGTTTATCTATTTCCTTATATTCGTTAAATTTTCTTTCTTTCTTTCTTTATTTATTTATTTATCTATTTCCTTATATTTATTCAGTTCTCTTATTCCCCTTTATCATTTATCATATTCTTTACTTCCTATCCTTTCTCCTCTTTTCATTCTTTCTTTTCTATCTCTCTCTCTCTCTCTCTCTCTCTCTCTCTCTCTCTCTCTCTCTCTCTCTCTCTCTCTCTCTCCTGTTTCCCTCCTCCTCCCTATCATTCTCCCTTATCTCCCTTCCTTTTAATACCGTTTTATCTCCCCTTTCTCTTCTTCTTCCTCCTCCTCCTCCTCCTCCTCCTCCTCTTCCTTCTCGTCCTCCCTCGTTTGCTTCCTCCCATCCTTCACTGTGTGTGTGTGTGTGTGTGTGTGTGTGTGTGTGTGTGTGTGTGTGTGTGTGTGTGTGTGACCCCCCGTAGTCCCTTAACAAGACACAAAGGGGGAAGGTTCTATACTCCTCCTCCTCCTCCTCCTCCTCCTCCTCCTCCTCCTCCTCCTTTTGACTTCCCCATTTCATCCCTTCATCTTCCTCAGTCGGCTCGCCAACATACTTATGCAGGCCTCTTCCTCCTCCTCCTCCTCCTCCTCCTCCTCCTCCTCCTCCTCCTCCTCCTCTTCCAGTATCTTCCGTGTTTCGCCTCCTTCCTTTCATCTCTCCCTCCTCCTTCCCACACATCGCTCCAGGCATCTTCCTCTTCCTCCTCCTCCTCCTCCTCCTCCTCTTCCTTCTAACGTACTGTCTCCTTTCCTCTTCCCTCTTTCCTCCTCCTCCTCCTCCTCCTCCTCTTCCTCCTGCTGCTGCTGCTTCTTCCCACAAACTGCTCCAGGCCACGTTTTCTCCTCCTCCTCCTCCTCCTCTTCCTCCTCCTATGCACACTTTTATTTCTTCTTCCTGTTCCTCCTTCATTCTGCAAGCTCTTCCTTTTCTCTCCTCCTCCATTTCCTCCTCCCTCCTACATGGTTTGCAAAATTTTCCCTCTCCTCCTCCTCCTCCTCTTCCTCTGTGCCCATCTATCTTCCCTCCCTCCCTCCCTATTCTTACACTTCCGCCCTTGCCTCTTCTCTTTTTCTCTCTCTTTTCTCTCCCTTCCCTCCCCTCCCTCCCCTCCCTCCCTCCACACAGTTTCCCTAGTTTCCTCCATTCTTCCGTTTTCTTTGACGTAATTTTCCTCCTATTGTGTTACGGAACGCGTGGGAACATTGCTTTTTTCCCCTTTTTCCTTTTTTCCTCCTTTTTCCTCCTTTTTTCCTTCTTTTTTTCTTTCTTATTTTTTCCTTGTTTTTTTGCCTTCATAATACACCTTGAATAACGCAATATTTACTCATTTATTCATTCCTCTCCTCTCCTCGCAACGCTTTCTTTAAATAGACGACATGAAATCTATAAACGAAATGAAACAAAATCGAAGCGGTAAACAAAAGAACAACGCGGAAGAAAACGGAGGAGAGGAGAGCGTCGGGGTATCAAAGAGTCTAAAAAAGGATCTAAATGTATGCTGGATTCTTTTTATTTCATAGGAAGAGGTGGATCAATAAAGAAAATAATTTAATACAAAGGGATTTTCGGTTGTCATTGTTCATGTTCGTGTTTCGGTGATTCGCGTAAAGTTTTAATTGTTTTGTATTGTCGTTAAGTTGTTTAGGTTTGGTTCTAATCCTTTAAATTCGGGTTATGATCCTTTTAATTCGGTTCTAATCCTTTCAATTCGGGTTCTAATCCTTTACATTCGGTTCTAATCCTTTTATTCTAATTCGTTAAATTCGGCTTCTAATCCTTTAAATTCGGTTCTAATCCTTTAATTCAAGTTTCAATCCTTCATAATCGTTTCAATGCCTCTATATTCAGATTCCAATATTTTTTTATTTTATTCCAATCCTTTATATTTTACTCCAATATTTTATCTTATTCCAATCCTTTATATTTCGTTCCAATTCTGTACATTCCGTTCCAATCCTATATATTTGCCTCCAATCCCTTTGTTTCGCCATCGGAGGCCTGGAGTCTCTGATCTGATTGGCGCATTACGTTACACAGTGAAGGGCAGCGCGCGGCTCAACCTTCACACTACAGGCTTTCCTTCCAAACTCCCCGATTATCCTTCGCTCACTCCTGCCGATTATCCACGCGTATCGTTCATCTGGCACCCTGGCTAGGCATCGTACGCTAGGCAAAACTGTCGTACTTGAGGTGATACGATACAATACGTTGATTTTAAACTTATTTTTCGTTTGTTTGTTTTTATAGTGTTGAGGTTATGCTAAATATTGCATGTTTGGTGCCGGGCTTGACATCGTACGTTGTTGATGAATGTCGTACTTGAGGTTATACGATTTCAAACATAATTTTTCTTTATAGTTGAGGTTATGGTAAATATCGTACAACTGGCAACCGACTCGTCATCGTACGCCAGGCAAGAATGTCGTACTTCAGAATAAACGGCACAATAAGCGATTTTATGCTAGTTTTCTATATTTTTCTTATTAGGGTTATGTTTAATGACAAGATTTCTGCGTTGCTAA
This sequence comes from Portunus trituberculatus, assembly GCF_017591435.1. Classification (NCBI taxonomy): domain Eukaryota; kingdom Metazoa; phylum Arthropoda; class Malacostraca; order Decapoda; family Portunidae; genus Portunus; species Portunus trituberculatus. Next base: position 10,748,422 of record NC_059290.1, read on the forward strand.
CTAGAGAAAAATTCTTGAAAACCC
>NC_059290.1:10753445-10758445 GCF_017591435.1 Portunus trituberculatus
GTCTCTTCCTCTGTAGTGAAGTGAAGCCAGGTGAAGCTAAGTGAAGTGAAGAGAAGGAAAGGGAAGAAGCGGCAAGTGAAAAGGAGGCAAGTGAAGTGAAGGTAAGTGAAGTGAAGCCAAGTGAAGCCAAGTCTAGTGAAGCCAACTGAAGCTAAGTGAAGTGAAGAAAAGGCAAGTGGAAAAGAGGCAAGTGAAGTGAAGCCAAGTGAAGCCAAGCCAAATGAAGCCAAACCAAGTGAAGCCAAACCAAGTGAAGAGGCGAGAGAAGAAAAGGCAAGTGGAAAGGAGAAAGTGAAGTGAAATGAAGTCAAGTGAAGCCAAGTGAAGCCAAATCTAGCGAAGCCAAGTGAAGCTAAGTGAAGTGAAGAGGCGAGAGAAGAAAAAAAAAAGTGGAAAGGAGGAAAGTGAAGTGAACCCACGTGAAGCCAAGCCTAATGAAGCCAATTGAAGCTAAGTGAAACGAAGAGACGAGAAAAAAATAAAAAAAAAAACAAGTGGAAAGTGAAGTGAAGTGACGCTAATAATGAAGCCCAGTGAAGTGAAGCCTGGATATTATTGCCATGATACTGTTCACCAGGAAGGCAAGGCAGTGAAGGTTTCCAGGCGTGGAGGCATCGCGTTATATTACAGCCCAGCCCAGCCCACCACTGAACACTTACCATTTCATATCAGACAAGAGAATTTTTGCCTCCACACTGCTGGGTATTAGTGAAGGCTTGCCCGAACACTGCCTACCTGTTACCTGTTATTTTGTCTTATCTGTATACCTGTCTTATCTATTATCTATTATTACCTGTGTTATATGCTAGTTGTGTTATCTGTTATGTTCTTATCCTTTAGCTGTCTTCATTATTATCTGTTGTTATCTGTTAGTTGTTCTTATTTTTACCTGTCTTATTTGTTACCTGTCTCTGTTATGTCTAATCTGTTATCTGTCTGATTTTTTCCCTGTCTAATCTGTCATCTGTCTTATCTGTTTCCTGTCTTATCTTTGACCTGTCTTGTCTTATGTCTTATCTGTTTCCTGTCTTATCTTTGACCTGTCTTACCTGTCTCATCTCTTTAGTTCTGAGTTAGATTTACTTGACTGGTTGGCTTCATTAGTTTATTTGGAATGTGTTTGTTTTCTTTAGGTTTTAAATTCATATTCTTTATTTTACTTTATTGTCTATCTGTTTATCTATTTTGGGTTTGTTTTGTTTAGATTTAAGATGCTGGATAATTATTAGCGTTTCATTTTTTTCATTTTTTTTTTCGTATTTTTACCACTAGGTTATTTTCGCTTCGTTCATTTCTTTCATTTTATTTCGTTTTTGTTCCATTTTGTTTCATCTTCAGGCGATGCGCGAGTTACGAAGTCCCGGAGTTGTTTGTTTTGAGTGGAAGGACTTTTGTTTACCAGTGTTCAAGTTTGCTCGGAGTTTGAGAAAGATTGCCCCAGCTTACACAAATGAAGAAGTTACCTTATGAACGAGGGAAAGTTGATAAAGAAGTTGTTACCCCATACATCATTGCCGAGAGCTACCACACACACACACACACACACACACACACACACACACACACACACACACACACACACACACAGTCACTACCACTGGTACTAGCATAACATAAACTGGTGGCAGCGGTGGGATACACAGACAGGTATATATATATATATATACACACACACACACACACACACACACACACACACACACACACACACACACACACACAGGTAAAGTCACACAATTAACCTTAAATCTGGAGTGGGTGTGTTTGCAAGGGCAGTAAAAATATTTCTCTATCTGCCTCCTCTCTCTCTCTCTCTCTCTCTCTCTCTCTCTCTCTCTCTCTCTCTCTCTCTCTCTCTCTCTCTGGCTTTATTCCCGCGAAGCTCAAGGCAATTTAATCCAGTTCGTTTCAATATCACTACCTTTCCGGAGCCGATTCAGGTATTGGGTAAAGAGGAGGAGGTGATGGTGGTGGTGGTGGTGGTGATGGTCTCTTCAGAATAAAAGTTTTGAGGTAATGGTAATAGTAGCAATGTTGGTGACTGTAGTAGTAGTGGTGGTGGTATTGGTAGTACTGGTGGTGGTGGTGGTGGTGGTGGTGGTGGTGGTGGTGGTGGTGGTGGTAGTAGTAGTAGTAGTAGTAGTAGTAGTAGTAGTAGTAGTAGTAGTAGCAGTAGTAGAAGAAGAAGAAGAAGAAGAAGAAGAAGAAGAAGAAGAAGAAGAAGGAGAACAACAACAACAACAACAACAACAACAACAACAACAACAACAACTAGAAAAACAAGAAGAAAATGAAGAAGAAGAAGAAGAAGAAGAAGAAGAAGACCTACTTACTTGCAAATTTCCCACAACAGAAATTTTCCCTCTCATCTCCTCTTCCTCTTCCTCTTCCCTCTCCCCCTCTCCCTCCTTCCTTCCTTCGTCAGCGTCCCCTTCGGCATACTAATGTGTCCCATACATTGAGGAAGGAGAGGGAGGGAAGACAGGAATGGGAGGAAGAGGAAGGGAAGAGAAGAAGAGAGAGGAAGGAAGGGGAGGAGAAAGAGGAAGAGAGAAGGAGAAAGATTGAGAGAAGGATCTATATAGGTGACACACTGTTATTGCTGGTTCCTCTCTCTCTCTCTCTCTCTCTCTCTCTCTCTCTCTCTCTCTCTCTCTCTCTGTAGGGTCGCTTCCTATTGTCAGGTCGTAACCTTTTCAATCTGGTACGACTTCTTTACGACTTCCTTTGGTCCTCTTACGCCTCTTACCCATTGTTCTCTCTCTCTCTCTCTCTCTCTCTCTCTCTCTCTCTCTCTCTCTCTCTCTCTCTCTCTCTTGTTGCTATCTAACTTCTTTCCTAATCTTGTAGTAGTAGTGGTAGTAGTGGTAGTAGTAGTAGTAGTAGTAGTAGTAGTAGTAGTAGTAGTAGTAGTAGTAGTAGTAGTGGTGGTGGTAGTGGCGGTGGTAGTAGTAGTAGTAGTGGTAGTGGTGGTGGTAGTAGTAGTAGTAGTAGTAGTAGTAGTAGTAGTGGTGGTGGTGGTGGTGGTGGTAGTAGTAGTAGTAGTAGTAGTAGTAGTAGTAGTAGTAGTAGTAGTAGTAGTAGTAGTAGTTGTTGTTTCGCATCCTCTTCTCGCTAACATCTTTATCTTCTACCTTTTGTATCTATTACCACCCTCCTCCTCCTCCTCCTCCTCCTCTTCTCCCCTTCCTCCTCCTCCTCCTCCTCCTCCTCCTCTTCTCCCTTCCTCCATACGCCTAAGCACAAGTCAATAATGCTCCATTCTCTCCCTCTGATGGTTCTTCCTCTCATCTCCCTCCTCCTCCTCCTCCTCCTCCTCCTCCTCCTCCTCCTCCTCCTTCTCCTCTTGCTCTTCCCCCATCGTCACTAACACACCATCCCCTTATAACCATTAGAGAAAGGCACATTTACTCCATGTATTCTCCTCCTCCTCCTCCTCCTCCTCCTCCTCCTCCTCCTCCTCCTCTCCTCCTCTTCCTCTTTCTCTTCACTAAGTGTTTCATAAATCTTCGTTATTTCATCATCTTTTTCTTGTGATATTCTACTCTCTCTCTCTCTCTCTCTCTCTCTCTCTCTCTCTCTCTCTCTCTCTCTCTCTCTCTCTCGTTCTTTGCATTTTTTCTCTCTTTCTTTCTTCCTTCCTTCCTTTCTCTTCTTTTGTTTCATTCTTTATTCTTTCTCCTTCTTTACTTTCCTTGTTTGAATTTTTATCTGTTCTCCTTCTCTTCTTATTCTTTATCTTCTTCTTCTTCTTCTTCTTCGTCTTTGTATTTCGTTTTTTCGTGTCTTTATTCTCTCTTTCCTTTTTCATTTTTTCTATTATTCTTATTTTTCTCTATATACCGATCTCATTCCGCCTCCTCCTCCTCCTCCATCTCCTCCTCCTTTACTCAAATTACCCATAATCCTCCTCTCTTCTAATCACCATATTATTATCTTCTTTTTCCTTTTTTTTCCATTTTCTTAACTCAATTTTCCCTCCTCCTCCTCCTCCTCCTCCTCCTCCTCCTCCTCCTCCTCCAACACCTCTCTCCCTCCTTCCATGTCACCTTTTCTTTGTTCTAGGGTTACAAAATATATTTCCTCCTCCTCCTCCTCCTCCTCCTCCTCCTCCTCCTCCTTCTTCCCCTCTCTTTTGTTCTAATAAGCACCTACTTCCTCATCTCCCCTTTATCCTCTTTCTCTTTCTACTTTTCTTTTTCATCTTTCACCTCCTCCTCCTCCTCCTCCTCCTCCTGTTCCTTCTTTCAATCTCTTCTCTGCTCCTTCTTATCTTTTATTTATTCCAACTCTCTCTCTCTCTCTCTCTCTCTCTCTCTCTCTCTCTCCATCATTTTCTTACTTTTTTATCATTATTGTTTTGTTATTTATCTATTTTTTTATCATTTTCCTCCTCCTCCTCCTATTCTTCTTTTTCTTCTTCTTCTTCTTCTTCTTCCTCCTCCTCTTCCTCCATTTACTTTTTGTTTTTCCTTCGTGTTCATTTACTTTTGTTTATCTTTGTTAATTTTTCCTTATATGTCCTTCTATGAGTTTTTTTCTCTCTTCCTTTCTTCCTCCTTCTCCTCCTCCTCCTCCTCCTCCTCTTCATCCTCCTCTTTCAATAAGTGTGTGCGTATGTGTGTGTGTGTTTGTTCTCTGTTCCCTCTCTATCTTTCAAAACTTATGCTCTTGTTTTGCGTGATTTTCCTCCTCTCTTCCTCCTCCTCCTTTTTCCTCCTCCTCCTCCTCCTCCTCCTCCTCCTCCTCCTCCTCCTCCTTCAGACACTCCATGCCACTGCCACCTGTCACGCCCCAGTCCGCCGCGCCTTCTGGGGAGACGAGACTGAGGTTAACACGCCCTTCAGAGAGAGAGAGAGAGAGAGAGAGAGAGAGAGAGAGAGAGAGAGGAGGGAGGAGTTGATGTCAAAATAAATTCTCATAAGATATTTTGACATCACGAAAATCCGACAAATTTTTGCAGAGTAATGAAAATAAATTGTATAACACCACGCCCCCTC
>NC_059290.1:10770945-10773445 GCF_017591435.1 Portunus trituberculatus
ATCACACGTGTCACCTCCCCCCTCCTTTCCTGACCCCTCCACGTCCCCCCAGGCCATCACGTGTCTCTGTGTAACGTATCTTATGGCTGAGAGGAGGAGGAGGAGGAGGAGGAGGAGGAGGAGGAGGAATACAAAGGAATACAAAGGAAAGCCAAACAGCAACAGACCTGTTGGTCCTTTCGAGGCTGTTTGGTAACTACTTCTAACTGGCTACAGATAAGAGAGACAGGACAGTACAGGAGAAGGCTCCTCCCCACCCACCACTCCCTCCAGCTTTCGCTGGCATGGAAAATAGCTTGGAAAAGTACCATGCAGTATGGAAAAACTGACATGGAATTTTCACAGGAAAGGATGAAAGGAGATTCTATTATTCACCCTACGGTGAACTCTACATATCTATCTATAAGAAAGTTAATATAGTATCATGTTTAATTATTCAGACAAGAAGAGAGCTTGTTGGGGTTATTCTTTAAATATTTATCAATTTTGTTTTTGAATGATGCAATGGAAGTACTGTTTACTATTTCTGAAGGAAGCTTATTCCAAATGTTAACTATTCTATTAAAGAAAAAGTGCTTTGCCTCGTGGGTTTTAAAGCGTTTTGGTGTAATTTTAAATCCATTATTCCTTGTTATGGTGGAATGATCAATAGTAAAATATTTATTGACATCAAGGTTGTTGTATCCCTGAAAAATTTTGAAAACTTCGATTAGGTCTCCTCTTATCCTGCGCTTTGTTAAGCTGAATAAATTTAATGCTTCCAGTCGTTCCTCATACGGCTTGTTTCTCAATCTCGGAATCATCTTGGTCACTCTACGCTGGATCCTTTCCAGTTTTTCAATGTCTTTTCTGTAATATGGTGACCAGAACTGCACACAGTATTCAAGCTGAGGACGCACCAATGAGTTATATAAAGTAAGGATAACTTTTTCTGATTTAAATTCAAAGGTTCTTCCAATGAACCCAACTAATTTATTTGCATTCTTTACTGCTTCTGTGCAGTGTTTGCTCGGCTTGAGATCTTTAGACACCACAACACCAAGATCTTTTTCATTCTCAGCACTTTCCAGAGGTACATTACTCATTACGTATTTTGCTTGTACATTGTTACTTCCAATGTGTAAGACTTTACACTTTTCTATATTGAATTTCATTTGCCATTTTTCTGCCCAGCGTGTCAGTTTATTTAAGTCACACTGTAGTTCTTGCCATTGTGACGTTGATGTAACTTTGCTCATTATTTTGGTGTCGTCCGCGAATTTGCTTATTTTACAAGTGATTCCTTCATCAATATCATTAATATAAACAATGAAAAGAACTGGTCCTAATACAGAGCCTTGAGGAACACCACTTTTCACATTGTGCCACTCTGATTCTTTTCCATTTATAACAACTCGTTGCTTTCTGTCAGAGAGCCAGTCTTCCAGCCATTTCAGGGTATTTCCAGCTATGCCGTGAGCTTTTACTTTGCTGATTAGCCTCTTGTGAGGGACAGTGTCGAAAGCTTTCTGGAAATCAAGATAAATAACATCCACTGCTTTTGTCTCGTCATACGAGTTAAAAACTTCATAAAAGAAGTCTAGTAGGTTTGTTAAGCAGGATCTCTTGTTTCTGAAACCATGTTGTGAATCCTTCATGATCTTATTTTCTTCTAAAAATTTGACAATCTTATCTCTGATTATCGTTTCCATCAGCTTGCACACTACTGAAGTAAGGCTGATTGGTCTGTAATTAGCTGGGAGTGATTTATTTCCTTTCTTGAAAATGGGCGTGACATTTGCTAGCTTCCACTCCTGGGGGACTTTCCCTGCTTGTAAAGTTTTATTGAATATAATCGTGAGTGGTTTCACGAGCTCATTTTCGCTTCTTTGAGAAGCCTGGGTGATATCTTGTCTGGTCCAGGCGTTTTGTTTACGTTCATGCTGTTCATGACTGTGAGGATTTCATTTTCTGTAACTATGAAGTCAGGCAGTGTTTTGCCTTGTGCCTGAGGCTCTGGCATGGGCAGACTATTTTGGACATCTTCAGTCGTGAAGACTGTTGAGAAGAATCTATTTAGGACGTTTGCCATTTCAGCTTCGTTATCTATTTGGTTTCCGTTTTCTGTTATGAGTGGACCAATTGTTGAGGCTAAGACTCTTTTGGATTTTACATAACTGTGAAATTCCTTTGGGTTGGTTTTACAGGAGTTTGCGATCTGAGCTTCTACAGATTTTTTGCTGCTTTTTATCAACTTTTTTGCTTTTCTACGCAATCTGTCATGCTCTAATTTATCATTATTATGCTGTGTTAATTTGTATTTGTTGTATGCTTCTTTCTTTGCTAGAAGACAGCTTTTAATTTCATTATTCCACCATTTCGGTTTGGTGTTTAGTATTTTCCTTCTGTTTCTTAGTGGTATACACATCTTAGCTGTATCATTTATCTTTTCAGCAAACACCTCCCATGTCTTATCTACATCTGGTGTTTCCAGCAGTATATTCCAGTCAATGGATGCAAG